>NW_025422923.1:0-4601 GCF_020497125.1 Mauremys mutica
CTTCGTATGGCTCTTTCGAACAGGCTGCCTTAAGAGGAGTAAGGAGCCAGATCGAAAAAGACCATCCGGGACAGTTATGTTACTGGTTTTGTTGGGACACAGCAGCAGAGCTGTGGAAATCTTTAAAAATTATGGCAGTCAGGTATTCTCCCGAAAGTGAACCCCCTCCATGTTATTTCGATGAAGGGTGTAAACCACGGCGTGTTTTAACTCGTCAGTTGGTCCCCACTGCACCTGCCCCTATTCCTCCACAAGGGGACTCTCTCCAGAGCACAGAGGGAAATCTGCAGGACTCCAAATTGGAATCTCTGCAGAGTGATAAGGAGGAAATGAAGGGGCACACCTCGGGAGGAGTAATTACTAGGCAAAAGATCAAGCAGATGCAGCAGGATGCATACCCCTCCCCTGAGGATAGCCCAGAGGCTGCCTCTGCCAAACTTTTTGTGAGTAGAGAAATGCCTTTACAGGTGCACGACCAACCTTTTGTGAACAATAATGGCCAGTTACAACATACTAATATTGTGGAATATAAAGGATGGCTAGAATGGGACTTGAAAGAGTGGGGACGGTTGTCAGGGTCCTTTGGGGAAAATCCCCGAAAGATCACTGAACTTTTAGAAAGATTGTTTTCAAGTCATAATCCTACTTATACGGATGTAGATCAGTTGTTAAGTAGAGTTTTGACCGGAGAGGAACGTAGTAGATTGTGGATGGCAGAAAGGACATGGGGGGATAGCAATGTGGTTAATACCACTTGGATGGATAGGCGGGATCAAGCCGCTGGCTGGAATCCCCTAGACTGGAGTCAGCAAAGGCTGACTCAGCTGCGGACAGATCGAGAGCGATTGTTAAAGAAACTCAAAAAAATGGCTCGCCGCTCGCCTAATCAGGCTAAGTTCATGCAGATTCGGCAGGAATCTGATGAGCCACCCAGAAAGTTCTGGTCGAGGCTATTGGAGGGGGCCCGAATGTTCACTCAGATGGATCCTGAGAGAGAAGCAGACCACCCTACTCTTATTTCATTTTTTGTGAATCAGTCAGTACCCCCTGTAAGGGATTATTTCTTAAAGTTTCGCCCTGGTTGGGGAGGTGAGTCAGTCACTTCAGTGTTGGACGTAGCTGATTTTGCATGGAAGAAAGAAAGGGAAAGTAGTAAAAAGAAAGAGAAAAAGAAAGAATATAAGTTGATGGCTTTAGCTTTTCGCGGTGGTATTCAAGGCAAAAGCCGTGGCCGTGGCAGGGGATTTCAGGGTGCTCGGGGAAGAGGGTCCTGGCAACCCCAGCCACCAGGAAATTGTTTTCAGTGCGGACAGCCCGGTTACTTTAAACGTGAATGCCCCTGGGAACGCCCAGAGGGTCCGGTCGCATCCGCAGATACTTACACCAGGGACGAATACACCCCTGCACCACCAGCCCAGCCCGTTCCTCAGGCCTGGATCAACTACGGGCAACAGCAGCAGCTGCAGCAAACTCAGCCTTCTCAATGACGGTACCCCGGGGGCAAAGGCAAACAATGTGATGGTCTTATTTCCTTAATGTCTTTAGCCGGCTTCTTCCTCACTTTCTCCCCTCCCAGCAAAGAGCCTCGTCTAACCCTTTCAGTCCAAGGACTGCCTGTCTCTTTCCTCATTAATACTGGAGCTACTTTCTCTCTTTTAAATCATGCCCCCTCTCCCTGGCTATCCTCTGAGGTTAAAACTGCAACTGGGGTGGAGGGCAACCCACAGTCTCTGGGACTCACTTTGCCTCTAAATGTTATTTATGCTGATAAATGTTTTTCTCACCGTTTTCTTTTTTCCCCAGCTTGTCCGATCCCTTTGATGGGCCGGGATTTACTCTGTAAGCTTAAGGCTACTTTAACCTGCACTCCTAAAGGGGTAGGATTATTGATGACAGTGTTAGGAGATCCGGCCCCAACTCAGGGTAATTGGGAAACCCCCCCCTCTCTCTCCCCTGACCTCACTGACTTGCCTTCAACCCTCTGGGGAATTTCTGACACTGATGTTGGCCTGCTCCTTTCGGCAGAGCCAGTAAAGATTCAAGTGAAGCCCTCCTTAGCCCCCCCCGTCAGTCCCCCAATACCCCCTGTCGCTGGAAGCCCGGGAGGGCATCCGCCCCATTGTCGAGGGATTCATTGCACAAAAGCTAGTCCGCCCTCAGCGCACTCCCTGTAATACCCCCATACTGCCTGTCAAAAAGCCTCCTAAAAAGGACGGAGACCCTATTCGTTGGCGCTTTGTACAGGATCTACGGGTTATTAATCAGTATGTGGTCCCTCTTCATGCAGTAGTTCCTGATCCAGCTACTATCATCAGCCAAATCCCCTGGGATGCTGAGTGGTTCACTGTTATTGACTTAAAATCAGCCTTTTTCAGCATTCCTGTGCACCCAGACTCTCAATATCTCTTTGGTTTCACCTGGGAGGGACAAAGTTACGTCTGGCAACGACTTCCTCAAGGCTACAGAGACAGCCCCACGATTTTCAGCCAATACCTCCGCCACGACTTGGAAGGCTTCACCAGTCCGCAGGGATCCACGTTAGTCCTATACGTAGATGACATCCTACTAGGTAACTGCAAAGAAGCCGCCCTCCGCATCGATGGTAAGGCACTTTTATTATACCTACACACCAGAGGCCACAAGGTAGACCCTAACAAGATTCAGTGGGTCTCACAGAAGGTCCGATATCTGGGCTTCCTGTTAACCCCAGAGGGAAGACAAATGGACCCAGTCCGCATAAAGACTATCCAAAACTGCCCTCTGCCAAACACCAAGAAACAACTTCGAGGTTTCTTAGGATTAATTGGCTTCTGTCGCCCTTGGTTGCCGTCCTGCGGGGAGTTAAGCAAACCGCTCCACCGACTCACTGCTAACCTTGCTCCTGACCCTTTGCAGTGGTTCCCAGACACGATCCAAGCCTTTCAGTTACTCAAGGACAGTGTGGCCTCCTCCATGTCTCTCCGCCCCCCCAAGTACAGCAAACCCTTTCACCTTTTTGTCCACGAGAGGGGCGGAATTGCTAGTGGCGTCCTTACCCAGCTGAGCGGGCCCCACCATTTCCCGCTTGCTTTTTACTCCCAGCAGATCGACCCTGTCGCTCAGGGAACCCCATCCTGCACCCGGACTCTGGCAGCAGCTGCCCTGCTGATCACAAAGGCAAAGAGCCTGACCCTGGGTCATTTTACCACGGTCTGGACCTCTCATGCCTTGTCAGCCCTTCTGCATAGGGGCACGACCCAAGTCTTTTCGGCCCATCGTCAGCAGCAGCTAGAGGCCGAACTCCTAGAAGACACTAACCTAATTTTTAAAAGGTGTGGGCCCCTTAATCCAGCGACCTTGCTTCCTGACCTGCCAGTCCTCCAGGATCAGCACAACTATGTAAAAGTAGTTCATAGCATCTTACAGATAAGGAACAACCTGTTTGACGTGCCACTGGACAACCCTGATTGCATCCTCTTCTCGGACGAAAGCTCCTTCTATGTTAATGGCAAGCGTTTCACCGGTTATGCAGTCACCTCTGAATGGGACATTCAAGAGGCCGCCTCACTGCCAGGCAACTGAGGAGCCCAAGCCGCCGAACTCTATGCCCTGGCCCGAGCTTGCCAGTTGGCCGCTGGTAAGACCGTTACCATTTTTACTGATAGCAAGTATGCTTTTGAAGTTGTGCATTGTCACATCCACCTCTGGAAGTTTCGAGGTTTCCAGACAGCTGCCAGTAAACCCATTCAGCACCTCCCCCTCATCCACAAGCTTTTGGATGCCCTCCAAGAACCCTCGGTCCTGGCTGTAGTTCACTGCTGGGCCCATACTAAAGATAATAGCCCCGTCACCCGTGGGAATGCCCTGGCTGACGCCTCCGCCAAGGCGGCTGCCGTCTTACCCTTAGCCATGCCCACGTTGGCTGTTGTAACCTCCTCCTTTACTCCACCGCACCCCGTACTGGTACCCGCTGCTGAACTACAGTCGTGGGAGAGCCTCGGAGCCACTCTGGTCAAAGGGACCTGGCTTATGCCGGATGGCCGAGCCTGCCTCCCTCGCTCCACATACCCCGTGGCAGTTCGCTGGCACCATGATAAGGGGGGTCACTACGGCACGCACGCCCTTGTGGACACCATCGCTCGCTTTTGGTATGCTCCAGGCATTCAACCCTACTGCCTGTCAATAGTGAAAGCATGCAGCACATGTCAGCGTAATGAACCTGCTCCGCCTCTTAACAAAATTAAGGGTGGAAGACCTCCGCCTGCTGCTCCATTTCAACATCTTCAAATTGACTTTGCAAATATGCCAAAGGCTTTTGGGAAAAAGCACCTCCTTGTTTTGGTTTGCCCTCTGACTTCATGGGTCAAAGCTTTTCCTACTGCTAATTGTACTGCTGCCACAGTGGCAAAGATCCTCCTTAAAGACATTGTACCCCGTTTTGGCGTCCCTCTCATACTTGATTCAGATCGCGGACCCCACTTTACTGGTAATGTCCTTGGCCGTTTAGAACAAGAACTGGGCATTTCACACTCCTTTCATACACCCTACCACCCCCAGTCTAGCGGGAAAGTTGAGCATATAAATAGGGAGCTTAAGCTTACATTGGCTAAATACTGTCAGGA
>NW_025422924.1:0-178050 GCF_020497125.1 Mauremys mutica
TTTTGTTGCCTTAAGCGGAAGATGCTGTAGCTTTTCCTTATACACAGTCTCAGGAACCAGCGAGACAGCTGCACCGGTGTCTAGTTCCATGCGTATAGGTTTGCCCTCCAATAAAGGGGTTACCCAGTATTCATGTGAGCCCATTGCCAAAGACAAAACATGCAGTGGCACTTCCTCTTGCAATGAGGTGTCACCTTGATCATCCTGGGTCTGCTCTAGGGTATGCAGGGTTCCTCTTTTTGTCGGCCAGACCACAGGCCTCTTTTTCTTTTGTTTACAGGCACACTCAATGTGTCCCTTTTTGCCACAGTGTCGACACACCAGGTCCTTACACCAGCATTCTGATGCCTGGTGACCCGGCTTACCACAGCGGTAACATTCTTGAATCTGCACAGTTTTGTGGGTCGGTTCTTGTGACACTTTTTGCACCCTAGGGGGTGCACCGATGTATTGTGCCTCCCTTGTAGCCAGTTCCATGGAGACAGCAATATCAACAGCCTTCTGTAAGGTAAGCTGAGCCTCTGTCAGTAGGCGCTTCCGTATAGCTTCACTGTACAGGCCACACACTAACCTGTCACGCAGGGCATCATGTAACATTTCTTTAAATTCACAGTGTTTCTGCTAGCTTTTTTAAAATGGCTACAAATTGTACAACTGTTTTCATCTTCCTTTTGGTCTCTTTTGTGGAACCTATATCTTTCAGCAATTACCAGTGGTTTTGGGGAGAAATGAGACCCCAGGATTTCCACAATGTCACTGTAAGATTTAGTTGCTGGCTTAACAGGGTGTAGTAAGCTGTGTAGCAGGGAGTAGGTTTTAGCCCCTACAACACTTAAGAATATTGGCACCTTCTTCGCTTCTGTAATGTCATTTGCAATAAAAAAAAGCTCAAAACGCTCAGTATACACATGCCACTGCTCTGTATTCTCATCAAAAGGCTCCAGGGGCCTGGTCAGAGTAGCCATGATTTTTAGTTTCACTTTCACAGTCAGTGCAAAGCAGCAGCTTTTTTTCTTTGTTTGGTCTTTACCTTGACTTCTACTTCCTTCTGTTACTGGAGCAGCACCAGGATCCCACCTTCGTCGCCAGGGTTATATCCTTGGGGCAGCCGGTGTAAGAAGCAATCACTTGAGGCCAGAGAGCAGGCAGCTAACCAAAACCTCCATTTTATTTACATATCTACAGAGAGCTTCTCAGCCGGTTGAAACCGGTTGAGCTAACCCATAATAATCTAACTCAGTTGCCATAGCAACAAAACCATGACAACCAAATACACAACATTAAGGCCACAAAAATGGAGGCAGGAACCTCTTCTCTCCTGCTGGCAAAGAACCCCAGGTACCTAAAAGACAGAGACTCACATCCCTGAATCGGCTTTAAGAAAGGCAGTGGTTAAAAAGTTTGGCCCCAACCATTTCTTGTTTCCACAGACTAGACATTTTAGCAAACTTTAGAATTCCTTGGTGCTAAACACCCTGAAACTCCCCTTTCTCCTTCACAGAGGTCTTTATCACCCCTTATCTCACTCAGGCTCATGACTGCCCAGAGCTCGAGAATTGTCCCTGTTCCCATTGGATAGATGGGGAGGAGCCTGAGGTCCAGAGAAGGGAAATGACCTACCCAAGGGACTACACAGCAAGGCAGTGGCAGAGCCAGAAAGAGAAGCCACCAGTTCCGACTCCTGTTCTAACAGACAAAAAAACTCGAGAGGCAGGGATAGAGCCCAGAAACTGAAATGGTGGGGAAATTTCATTGAAACCATTTCTGTCAGAAAATCCCATTCAGACTAAACCAGTTTGTTTCTCGAAATCATAACAAGTGGGATGAAAGTTCTTTGCAAAAAGATTTTGTTGCAAAACAAAAGCATCTCCTGTTTGTCACAGTGTGTTAGATTGTCTCGTCACACACAAAGAGGAGACACTTTGATCTCAAAAATTAGATAAGATGCTTCAATCTGAGCTAAGTCGTTGCTGCTTTTAACAATTTAAAAATAAAAAAATACAAATAAAATAGACTGTTTCAGCTATTCTATTATGTCATAATCTGCTCTGAGTAAATGTGATAGGACACCTCATATTATGCACTACTCCTAGTGACACTCTCCAATGGATCCCCATCCTTCACCCACCATGAGGTAGGTAGGAGAGGATCATTATTCTCCCTACTTGAAAGAGGGAGAAGCTAAGGCTGAGAAAGGAGAATTGACTTGTCTTAGGTCACACGGCCAGTCAGTGGCAGAGTTGGGAATAGGACCCAAGAGCCCTGATTTTCAAACTAACCATCGGATCTTGAATTTCAGACATTGAATGACCTGAGTAAAGTGCTCTCAGATGAGCTCCGGACCAACAACAGTGCACAGGAATTATTCAGCAAATATCTCAGGAGAACTGCAATGTTAGAGAGAATCATGAACTGCTCAGAGACAATTAATGCAGAGAAGCAGCAAAATCCATCAAACATAGAACTGGTTCTGACTTATTTCCTTGGTCTTAAAAGAGAACAACAAGGACCTGAGTCTCCTCCCTGTCAATAACCCCCTGCTCAGCCAATCAGGGTAGAGACTGAGGAAGGGAGGCTGAGGGTTCTCACCAGAGAGCCCAAAGGATGGCCCAGGTCACTGGTGGGGATCAAATAAAATTCAGAATAAAATTCTGCCTCCTTAAGCTCATGTTTTCCATGCCTAGAATTCAACTGTCACCAGATGGATCAGACTGAAGGGAAGGAGAAAACTCGAAAGAGGTTCCTCCTGGCGCTCACGTCCGTGAACCCGAATACTCTCTCAGTCCTCAAAGAGAGACCTGGAGAAGGAGACTTGCTGAAGCAAAGCCACAGGGGTCTCTGAGGTTTCCCTGGCCCCTCGCCCCTGTCCTGCCTGGCTGATGTCAGCATCTCTCTGTGAGGTCACCACCTCCCCACCACCTTGGACCAATAATCTGAGGTCCTGCAAAAGGCCTTTGTGATGTCACTGCCACACCCCTCCCTTGCTGGGCTAATGTCCTGCCCCTGGCCAGGCACTTTGGAGGTTTGAGCTACTCCCTGTGGATCACCCCACTCAAGGAGCGTTCGTTCTAGGCAGAACTGACACCAACTTGTCTGGGGTGTTCCCTGGAAGCAGAGCACAAGATTGAAATACGGGCAGCATAGAGCCAATATTCATAACGTCAACTACAAAAATGATACACATCTAGAGATCGCATCATTATAATCAGCCAATCAGAACCTCTCCATAGACCCCTTACACGACAACCTTTCTACAATATTGGCTGCAAATATAGAACAGTGGTCACAACGGTGATCTATACAGTTACAGATTATGTCAATAACATTACAAGAAGTGACACGGCATCAGTGAGACTGATACTGGAATAGCCTCCAGTTTTGATGTCCTCATGTGAAAAAGATGTGAAATTGGAGCTGGGGCAGCAAAGAGCCACCAAATGTTATGAGGGCTGGAGAAAAATGCCTTCTAGTGAGCTACTGAAAGAGCTCAACCTGTTTAGCTGATCAAAAGAAGATTGAAAGGTGACTTCATTGAAGTGATGAAGTGGCTTAATGGAGAGAAAAGATTGGGTATTAAAGGGCTCTTGAATCGAGCAGAGAAAGGCATAACAAGACCCAGTGGCTGGAAGGTGAAAAGAGAGAAATTCATATTACAAATAAGGCACAAACATTCAACAGCGAGGATGATTCACCACAGGAACAAGCTACCAAGGAAAGTGGTGGATTCGCCATCTCTTGATGTCGTTTAATGAAGACTAGATGCCTTTCTGGAATGTGTTTGCCCCAAAAGTAGCTATGGTGTCCTACAGGAGTTCTGTGATATGCAGGGGGTCAGATTAGATGCTCTAATGGTCTCTTCTGGCCATAAAGTCGACTAATTTCTGAAAAACTGAGTGTAGCTTTGGGAGCAGCGTCTGATGATTCCCTGTCTAGCCGGCTTGCTGCCTAGAACGAACGATCCTTGAGTGGGGTGAGCCACAGGGACACACACACACACACACACAGTCCCCCCAACACACCCCCAGGGCTCCCTGCATCCAGATCACTTCCCCACCTGGGCTGTACTGAGACATCAGGAGCAGCTGCTCTCCTGCCCTCCCCTTACATAGCCTGCAGGGAAAGTGACCTGGGTGCAGGAAGCCCTGACGTCGCTCCTTGCTCCCCTCTCCCAGCCCCCCAGGGCTGTGTGGGGCGGGGCAGCAGCAGTCCAGTGGGGGTGCGAGCAGCAATGCCAGCTGCTTTGTGCATCCAGGTCAGGTTCCCACTTGGGTGCAGGGGGGGGATGCCGGGGTTAGAGGCAAAGGGGGCACAGTGCAGGGGCTGGGGGCTCAGGAGGGGGCAGGGGTTGGGAGGGGTAGAAGGGGTGGGGCAGGAGGGGGCAGAAGTTAGGAGTGAAGGGGTGCAGGAGGGGGAGCAGGTATTTGGAGTGAAGGGGGCACAGTGCAGGGGCTGGGGGGGAAGGGAGGGTGGGGAGCCCATGGGGGACAGAGGGAAGGGGGGGGTGCCACGCCCATGGGAGCCAGGGGCACCAAAATGCAAGTTCGCCCCAGGTGCCATTTCCCCAAGGCCGGCCCTGCCCACATCCCATCCAAACACTCAGTAGGAAGGGAGGGAGCTCCAGCCGAGGTGTCAATCATCATCTGTAGGAAGCCAGGAGTGAGATCTGCTGGGGACTGTCCTGAGCTCACAGAGTCTGTGTGGGGAATCCCAGCCGGTTCTCTCAGGCACTTACAGTTTCTGGGTTGGTTTAATGTTTCCTCACCTGGGCAGGGACTTCCCAGGATCTCGCTTTCCTCTGAACCAGGGAGATCCAGGACCCACGGCTCTTCCCCTCGTTCCAGCTTGGAGATCACAGAGGGTTGGGAAACTGGAAACCCTGCTCAAGGGAAAGAAAACAAGGGAGGCAGGAGGGTACTTTGCCCACCTCTGGTACAGATGGTGACTAAACTTAAACCTCTGCAAACCAGGAAATGAGAAGTTAATGTAAACGCCCCCCTCCAATGCAACCTTAACTTTGCCCCCAACCCTTAACCCTGTAGCTGGCCAGAACCAGTGAGAATGGTTCTGTGTGGGCCGTGCAAAGGTTAACAAACTGCCACAGGGACTCAGGTATTCAGCTCAATGCAGCAGTAACGGGATGAATTCTATGGTCTGTGGTATAAAGGACGTCAGAGTAGACGACCTAATAGTCACATCTGGCCTTCAAAGCTATGAACCTATAATCGATCCGAGGGAAGACTAAGAGAACGTGCCATTGTCTGTGCTGTGTTCACAGGTGGGAATCCCAGCACCTATCCGCATGCCTCCAGCTGTGTGCACTGGGCCAGCTGTAGCTGTGACTGGCTGACGGAGGGATGGGTTGCAGCAGCTGGGCAGAGCTGTGCCTGTGCTATGCAGAGAGGTGCATGTGAAACTTGGGGGGCAATTCTGCCTCATTTCTGTGCTGAGTGTTGTAGGCTTTGTCAGCAAAGGTGCCCAAGGGTATGTTCTTGCCATGGGGGCTGTCAGCACCCTGGTGGCGTATGTTCGAGTGACTTGTGGGGCTTAGTGAGGGGTAAGTGAAGGCAGCGACTCACAAGGGCAAGGGGGTAGTAACACTGTGCAAGTCTCGGCTGGCCTGTATGCAGGAGGTTCAGTACTGGAGAGCAGGCCAGGGGGAGGAAGCTTCTGTTTGCTATGACAGAGACGAGCCCGAATATTATCTTAGCAAAGAGAAGTTGTGAGACTTTCTGCTGTACTGCTCTATTCCCAGAGCGCTCTGTAACAGGGGAGAGGGCTAGTGTGGGTGTCTCTAGCATGTCGGGGTGTTGCTGAAACTGGACAGAGTGGAGGTGGCACTGGGGGAGTGGCATGAACCTTAACTCTGCATTTCCCCTTCTAAGAACCGAGGGGACGGGAATCCTTACCCAGCGAGGTCACATTCTCACAGTTCTCCTGCATGTCCTGCCAGTAGAGGGCTCTCTGAGTGGGGTCCAGCAGAGCCCCCTCTTCCCTGGTGAAATACACACCCACCTCCTCGAAGGTCACCGGCCCCTGAAAGAGCGAGAGTCCAACACTCAGCACCTGCTGCCCCACTCACAGCCCCACTATTCGTGGGGGAAAGCAGCCAATCAAATGGAAGCTCCGACAGAGAAACAGTCTGCAGGGTCCTATCCCCCCACTTCTAAGAGCAGCCAGGGGGCATCACGGTGAGCAGGGGCGGCTCTAGGCACCAGCAAAACAAGCTGGTGCCTAGGGCGGCAAAATCTAGGGGGTGGCAAAAGGCTGGGGCCCCAGCTCATCCTGCCGCTGCGAGCCGAGGAGCGGCCCGTCCCCTGCAGCCGGGGGGGGCGGCAGGCTGGGCCGGCGGACCTGCCGCAGTCATGCCTGCGGGAGGTCCACCGGAGCCCCGGGACGACTGGACCTGTCGCAGGCATGACTGCGGAGGGGGCGCTCGTCCCGCGGCTCGGCTGGACCTCCCGCAGGCATGACTGCGGCAGCTCAAGCGGAGCCGCCGGACCCGCGAACCGTACGCAGCCGCGGGAGGTCCAGCCGAGCCACGCGGGACCAGCGGTCCCTCTGCAGTCATGCCCGCGGGAGGTCCGCTGCTCCAGCGGCTCCGGGGCGCCTCCCGTGCATGACTGCTTGGGGCGGCCAAAAAGGTAGAGCCGCCCCTGACGGTGAGAGAACAAAGAGAGACCCCTTGTCTCTGCCTGCAGACTCATCACACCCCTACTAGCCAGAGGCTGATACAGCCCCATGGTAGAGAACCCAACACCCTCCCCACTGCCAGCAGCTGGATGTGAGGGGCCGGGACATCTTCCCTACACCTCCCTGTGGGTACCGCCTTTCCATGTCACACCAGCCTCTGACTAGCAGGCTGAGGGGTCAGCAGTGGAAATCTGGTCAGTTTTCCCAGCCCTGCCCAGGGGGTTGGTGTCTCTGTTTCCTGTTTCACAAATTAGGGAATTTTCTCCCCCAACACCCAAGTGTTTGTTCTGAGGATCTAGGCCCACGTTAAACAAGTCCCAGCAGGTTTGTCACACTCTGTCCCCCTCCCTTTCCTCACCCAGGGTATTCCCTGCCCCCTCCAGCCCTAACTCCCCAGAAGTTGCCACCTCTTCAGTATTTCCTGCCCCTCCCCCTCCAGCAGGAACCCACCAGCAACCCCCCAATAACCCCTACCTGAGCTGGCGCCACTGCAGCCGGAGAAGCCACCCCCCGGCCGGGCCCGGAGGGGTTAATGCCGGGCTCCCCACCCCCGCAGACCCCGCTGGGGAAGCAGCAGCTGCTCAGCTCCCGATGGAGGCAGCAGCGTCTGGTCTCTCCGGAGCTGCCCGGGGCTGAGGGTCCCGGTTCTTTGTTTTCCCTCCCGGCTCCTGCCTCCTTCCTCCCGGCGCCTCCCCAGCTTCCAGCAACTCCCCCCCCCGGGCTGCAGCGGCTGGGATCCAGCTGACACGCTCTGCTGAGCCGGGCACTGCACGGGCTGGGGGAGCTGCTGCTCCACCAGCTTCCCCGCGTGTCCCACCCCCCTGCGTGGGGCCCAGGGGCGGGGCCAGGCTCGGGGAGGAGCCGCCCCTTCCTGCCCCCCGGCCCGGCCCCCGCCCCTTTGTGCGGCAGCGGGGCCATGGCCAGGGCCGAGAGCGCAGCGCGTGGGGCGGGGTCACGCGTGGGGCGGACACGCTCCTGCCAGGGGCGGGGTCGGGGCTGGGGATTGGGCGGGGAGCGGTTATTACGTGGGGGTCACAAGCCCCCCCCCCCCCCCCAGCTCTGCCGCTCCCCGCGAAAAGGCCGGGGGGGCGGGTCTGAGAGGCACCGGCTGGGAGAGGGGCCGGGGCCGGGGGAAAGGATGAGCGGTGGGGGGAGGGTCAGGCTGGCCCGGGGGACCCCCCTTACCTGGGCAGGAGAGGGCGGAAGCGGCCCCGGGGCAGGCTGGGAGATGTAGTTCCTGACTCTCCCTGGACCGGAAGTGACGTTGAGTGGAGAGACCAAGCCGAGCTGCAAACGCGCACGGGCCGCTGCGGCTCTGCCTCGCTCGCGCGGCGCCGTTGGAGCCTCTCCCGGGGCCGTTGGAGGGTCGGTGCCGTTGGTGCATGGCCGGCGGGGGTAAGACCGGGCTGGGCGGGAAATGTCGGTGCAGCCCGGACATGGCGGGCGGGGGGGGGCGGGCGGGTGACCCCCGAGGAGTGGGGAGAGAAAGGGGGGGGGCTGAGATCCCCTCGGATTTACCGCTGCCCCCTCCCGTGGGGACCCCCCTCCTCCCCCGTCCTGCCCCCTTTCTCCCTAGAGAGCCACGAGCAGCGCCCAGGGTGACCCCCCCTCCCCCAACCCCTGAGAAGTTCCCTGTCCCCCCCCCCCCCCGATTGTGCCCCATTTTCTCTCCCCTTCGCCAGTGGCCAGTTCAGGTCTCAGGTTTGGGGGGTTTCCCCCATTTCCACCTGCAGGGATTTGTCCTTGTGCGGGTGGGAAATGGTTCCCCCCAGTGATTCCTGAGCTGGGCAGAGGGTGAATGGGCAGAGGCTGGGGGGGCCCTGAGACAGGGACACCTCTGGGCTGGGCTGGGGGGGCCACTCTCTGCTGGCAACGGGGCCTGGGAAGGGCCAGGAAGGGGAGGGAGGAGCCAGTGTCCCCCATGGAGCCGGCCCAGCCCCAGGTTTCCCCTCCCAGCTACTTCCCTTCCCCCACCCTGCCCAGCCCAGCAGCCCCCCACCTGCTAGTCACATTCCCAGACCCCACTGCCAGCCCCTCCCCACTGATAGTGACTTTCTGACTCTAGCCCCACTCCTGTCCCCTGTGAAAGCCACATCACCCAGGGCTCCCTGCCGGCCATGTGAGTGTGAGGCAAGAAGAATCCATCCCATTCTGTTGTTGATTCAATATCCCTGTATAATCCCCTCCAATTTCCCATCTTTTCTCTTGAATGGTGACATAAAATGTTGATGCTTGTCCCTTATATTGGCAAATATTTAGTTTGTGCCCCATTTTCTCCTCAGTTCTGAAATACTGAGATCTAATGCTCAAAAATCTTCCCTCTTTTCTCTCCAGGTGTGTGACTGAGATCAGGGCTCTTATCGTACTGAGCGTGGCCCTGTTCTGACCGCTGCTGCAGAGACCCCAACTGAGATCTGGGCCCTGTTATGCCAGGCGCTGAAGAGACCCCAGGTGAGATCAGACCCCACTGTTGTGCCAGGTAAAACTGAGACCTGGACCAAGATCACGGCCCCCCTTGTGCCAGGCAGCAGACGACTGCGACCCAAACCACCGCCTCTATTGTGCTGGGCGCTTCAGAGACCTCAACTGAGATCTGTGTCCCCGTTGGGTCTGGCATTGCATTGACTCTAACAAAGATCACACCACACCACTGTACTGGGCACTGCACAGACCCTGACAGAGATCCTGGCCCCGCATTTTGCCAGTTGCTGCAGGGGCCCTAAACAAAATCCGGGATCCTGTAATGCTGGGAGCTGCAGAGTCCCCGACTGAGGTCAGGCCCCTGTTGCGCAGGGCTCTGCACAAACACCGAGATCAGGGTCCCCATTGTGACAGGTGCGGAACAGACACCAAGGGTATCTCTACCCTGCCACTAAAACCCCCCCAGCTGGTCCATGCCAGGTGACTCAGGCTCACAGGGCTCAGATAAAGGGGCTGTTTAATTGCAGTGTAGATGTCTGGGCTTGGGCTGGGGCCAGGCTGTAGGACCCTGCGAGGTGGGAGGGTGCCAGACCTTGGGCTGCAGCCCCAGCCGGAACTTCTACACAACAATTAAACAGCCCCACAGCCTGAGCCGTGTGAGCCCAAGTCAGTGGGCACGGGCCAGCTGCCAGTGTCTAACAAGTTTGCATGGAGAATTTGGGGCAAAACTGGGAACTGAACCCAGATTGTTTGAATTCTTGCCTCCCCCCTTAACCCCAAGCCCAGCGTGTGTGTGTACAGCGTTGTTTTGGTCAGTGTTTGCCTTGCATTGGCTTCCAAGGGAGGCTGTGGAATTTCCTTCATTGGAGGTCTTTAAGACCAGGTTAGAGATACACCATCTGTATCCCTAGACATTCCCAGACTGGTGTATCTCTGGGATGGAGGGGAGCCCGGGGGGAAGCTTTCTCCAGCTGTATGTTGTGTTTTTATATGTATATATTGCATCGCATCCTAGAAATGTAGGGCTAGATAGGACCTCAAGATGTCATCAAGTCCAGCTCTCTCTGCCGAGGCAGGACCAAGTATCTGTAGATTATCTCTGACAGAGCTTTGTCCTACTTGTTCTTAAAAACTTCCAGGGACAGAGACTCCCCAGCCCCCCTTGTAAGACTATTCCCGAGCTGAACTGCCTTAGCTCTGGGGACACCCACACAGACTGTAGTGGTGAGCAGCTCTGGAGAGAGAGGAGACCCCAGTGAGTGGGCAGCTGGGTAAAGAGACTGAAGTTGGGAGGAGAAACACTGATGTGTCCAAGGTCACCCAGGCTGTCCGTGACCGAGCTAGAAATAGGTTCTAGTGCCACCGTACTGCTGTTTCTGAAGGTCTCTGCCACCCTGGTGTTTTAGGCACTGGTGCAAACCCTTAGTACAGATAGAATTTACACTAGTGCACTCTGATTGGCACTGGTGCACCATGTCCCAGTTTGAAGGTTTGAGGTGGGGGCTGGGGGAAGTGACCTCACAGAGGCCTGGGGCTGGCTGACCAGTGCAGCTGGGAAGGGAGGGGCAGCAGTGAGTGCTGGAGGTATGAGCCAGGAGCACAGCCCCACAGGGCTGGACACTGACTTCTCCTGACCCAGGGGACACCCCTAGCGAGGTGGTTTGTCCATGGATGCACAGGCCGTCTTGGCAGGGCAGCTCAGCTGCAGTCCCTGCACACCTCTTCCTGCAGCCTAATACAGTGTGCTCGGGGGCCTTTCCAAGCTGCGGGTGACGGGGCTCTGGAGCTAACAGGGTCTGTTCCTGGCTCTGTCACAGACCTGTTTCGTGACCGTGGGGAAGTCACAGTCCCTCTCTCTGTAACGCTGTCTTCAGTGACTCGAGAGCACGAGCACCAGCCTCGGGCAGACTGGTAAGAAGCAGGGCACAAACCCCAAATTGGGTGTGAGGTCTGTATGGAGATTTCACCAGCCTAGAATCCAGTGTAAACGCTTCAGGCTCTGTAACAGCATTAACATGGAATCACAGACAGTCCTCTTGGGTGATCCCATATATCTCACCACGCAGGTGAGCTCACCTTTGTGACAGATGGTCCCTTACTCCAGGGATTCTCAACTTTTTTCTTTCGGGCCCCCCCCAACATGCTATAAAAACTCCACTGGTTTTCTGCATATAAAAGCCAGGGCTGGCATTAGGGGGCAGCAAGCAGGGCAACTGCCTGGGGCCCCATGCCACAGGGGCCCCCACAAAGCTTCATTGCTTAGGCTTTGGCTTCAGGCCTGATGGTGGGGCTCAGGGCCCTGGACTTCAGCCCCATGCGCTGGGACTTCAGCTTTCTGCCCTGGGCCTCAGCTTGCTTGGCAGCCCCCTGAAAGCTGCTCACGGCCCCCCAGGGGGTCCCAGACCCCTGGTTGAGAACCACTGCCTTACCCCACGAATCACAGCAATGTTCAGGTTACTGCCAGTCCCAAAGGACCAGTCACTTCCTTAGGTCAATTGAATCTTAGATCTTCCAACAAAGACAACACTTGTAGCCAGTCCTGTCATAACCTGTGTTAAGACTTATTTAAAAGGAAATTAGAGTTGTTTACAAAGTTAAAGCAGGTAATCCTATAGATGCAGACGAGTTGCAGTCCTAAATTTCAAAGGTAATAGAAGCTTCTGTTATAAGCAAGCTCTATATCTTCCTTAGGACTAACCCCGTCTAAGCAGCTGGGGATCTCTTGCTTATGCCTAGAAACTTTGCCCCCCAGAGTCCAAGCAACATACAGATAATCAGTTCCTTCTGCATGGGGTTTTTTATCCCCTTCCTGCCATGTGCTCTGAGCTGGAAACTCAGCTAATGGGAAGTCAAGAGCACAACAACAGTTTTTTTTGTCTTCGTTAACATACCATAATAGTCTCTCTGATGTTGATGGGGACCTTTCCTGCCAGGCAGGGTGTAATGCATTCTGTTGCCAATCAGCACTTCACCTAGGTAAAGTCTCTCTCCTGTCTGGTGATTTACGAGCCACAGAGGCTCACAGTGCAACTAGTCAGATGTTAACCCAGGCAGCAACTCACAAGCATTCAATGAAGTCTAAACACATTCTTATGTTCACAGTCTGTATGAGGAGTATCTACTCATTTGGACTCACTGGGGAGCCACAGAAAGGAACAAGATGTGCTGAGGCAAGAAGGCCCTGTCTCAGAGCCCCCGGGGTCACACTTGCCAAAGGTTAAAACTAGTCCCAGCCCATGAAGGGGGCACTGCCAGGAGAGACTGGATAAAGGCTGGAGCATCCAACAACTTAGTTAACCTGAGAGAGCTGCCTTGGGGACAATGACAGGGCGAATCCCCAGAGGGACTCCTTTGATTCTGCTCGTCTCTGGGCTTTGGTTCATAGAATCGCAGAACTGGAAGGGACCTCGAGAGGTAGCTAGTCCAGTCCTCTGCCCTCAAGGCAGGACGAAGTATTATCTAGACCAGGAGTGGCCAACCTGAGCCTGAGAAGGAGCCAGAGTTTACCAATGTACATTGCCAAAGAATCACAGTAATATGTCAGCAGCCCCCCATCAGCTCCCACCCATGGGAAGCCACAATAATCAGAACCTCCCCCTCCCTCCCCGCACCTCCCGATCAGCTGTTCACACTATGCAAGACACTGGGCGGGGGGTGGGGGTGGGGAATGGAGCAAGGGCATTGCAGGCTCAGGGAAGGGGTGGAGTGAGGGCAGGGCCTGTAGCTGAGTAGTGAGCACACCCAGCACAGTGGAACGTTGGTGCCTGTAGCTCCAACCCCGGAGTTGGTGCCTATACAAGGAGCCGCATATTAAATTCTAAAGAGCCACATGTTGGCCACCCCTGATCTAGACCATCCCTGAGAGGTGTTTGTCCAGCCTGGTCTTAAAAATCCCCAACGATGGAGATTCCACAACCTCCCTAGGCAATTTATTCCAGTGCTTAACCACTCTGCCAGTTAGGGAGTTTTTCCTAATGTCCAACCTAAACCTTCCTTGCTGCAATTTAAGCCCATTGCTTTTTGTCCTGTCCAGAACTTAAGAACAATGTTTCTCCCTCCTCCTTGAAACAAAATGTTATGTGCTTGAAAGCTGATCATATCTTCTCCAGACTAAACAAACGCATTTTTTTCAGTCTCCCTCATAGGTCATGTTCTCTAGACCTTTAATCATTTTTGTCGCTCTTCTCTGGACTTTCTCCAATTTGTCCACATCTTTCCTGAAATGTGGCACCCAGAACTGGACACAATACTCCAGTTGAGACCTAATCAGTGCGGAGTGGAGCGGAAGAATTACTTCTTGTGTCTTGCTTGCAATACTCCTGCTAATACAGCTCAGAATTATACTTGCTTTTTTTGCAACATTGTAACACTGTTGACTCATATTTAGCTTGTGATCCACTGCGACTCCCAGACCCGTTTCTGCAGTGCTCCTTCCTAGGCAGTCATTTCCTGTCTTGTATGTGTGCAACTGATTGTTCCTTCCTAAGTGGAGTACTTTGGATTTGTCTTTCTTTAATTTCATCCTCTTTACTTCAGACCATTTCTCCAGTTTGTCCAGATAATTTTGAATTTTAATTCTATCCTCCAAAGCACTTGCAACCCCTCCCAGCTTGGTATCGTCCACAAACTTTATAAGTGTAACAGAGGTACTGGGAGGGTTTCACCATGTGTCAGAGGGTTACAGCCTGGTGGGAGGGGGCTAGGCCTGTACTGGAATAAGGTCACTCTGTGCTTCACAGTATGCAGAACCGGGAATGTCCATTAGCAGGGAAAATGCTGGGGGGAATCGACATGTGGAAAGGACAGAAACCCTGTCTGAATTCTCTCACATTGCCCTTCTCGCCTTGGCAGGCTACAGCATAACATCCACGTTTCGCCCCAAATCATCCCCTCCTCCCAGCAGGAAGGAAATGGCTGCAATGGAGCTGGCTCAGGTAAGGGATTCTCAGGGATGGGTTCTGCTTGGAGGGAGAGGAGCAGTAAATGTACAGGAGGGTGGGATCTGCTAGAAGTAGTGGGAGGCAGGAACTATCTAGGGTATGGAATGGGAGGGGACAGGATGTGCAAACCTGCTGAGACTTGTGTATTCTAGGGTGTGATGGGTTGTCGCCCCAGGGTGCAGTCTGGGGGGCTTCTGGGAACCGCTGTGCCCTCTAACCCTCAAGCTGGGCTGGCCCTTCTCTCGCTGCTTTGCTGGAGATTCAGCCAGCCTCTCCAGGCCCTGTTATCACCCAACATGACAGCAGGTGGCGCCATACACCCAACTAAGCTACCTGAGTGCTTTACCTAAGCCACTCAAGGACAGATAGACGACAACAGCCAATTTCCCAGCGATAAGTGATAGCAAACAGATCAAAGCAGATTACTTAGCAAATAACCAAAAACTCAAACTAAGCCTAACATACTGTCTGGATAGAATTTGAATTAGCAATTTCTCACCCTGACTGATGATAGAAGCAGTCCACCAAGTTTCCATACACAAGCTAGAAATCTCATGTTCAGATCTGGCCCTGCGGGAGCTTTGGGGGCTGGCGCTGGGGAAAGTGGGGGACTGTCTGAAGTTGGCTGCTTGGGATGTGGGTGAGGCCCCGGGGAGCTGGGGGTTGGGCTGCACCCTTGTCACTGCAGCCTGGGGCTCTGCGTTTGCTCTGGAAAAGCTGCTCCCTGTTTCACCAGCTCCTCTCAGTCTGAGTCCCAGGGACCCTGCACAGGCATCTGCAGGGCAGGATGGGCCCTGAAATCTGGCAGCTGGGAGGTTTGCAGCAGTTTCTAACCCTCCCTCCCTTGCTTCTTCCAGGAGGCACCACAAAAGCATCTGGCCCCTCTGGGAAAAGAGAGAGAAGCAGCCAAAGCCGAGGAGGAGCGGCAGAGCGAGGAGCTGCTGGTAGGTGCCCAGAGCCCCCCTGCCACTTAGGTTTGCCTGGCATAAGAATGACCTGGTGAGTGCAGGGCCCACCCTGCCAGCCTCAGCCAGGGACCCATCCCCGCTGGAGCCCTTAGGATGCAGGAGGCTGCTGGGCAGGAGAGGGTCAGTCTGTGTTAGCTCATGGCCCTTGCCCATGGGCTGTCTGGACGTCACAGTGACCAGGGATCCTTTCTAGCTCCTGGGGGGATGGGGAGGAAGGAGATGAAATGTGGGCTGCAGAGATGGAGGATTTGGCTCAGGGCACGTTGATGAGGTTTTGGGGAGAAGTGTCCCTCCTGTAGGTGATGTACAGCTCACCCCGGTCCTCATCCCTCCTCCCTTCCCGGGATAAATGAACTTCCCATCCCCCACCGCAAGAGATCTTGTGTTCTGGTAAATAACTCTGCCACCCGCCCCCAGGTGCATTTATGATTTTCCCCAGTTACCGAGCAGATGAATTTCAATGTTGATAAATGCAAAATAGTGCACATTGGAAAAGATAATATCAAATGCACATAAAATGATGAGGTCTAAATTAGCTGTTACCGCTCAAGAAAGAGATTTTGGAGTCACTGTGGATAGTTCTCTGGAAACAGCCACTCAATCTGCAGCAGCAGTCAAAAAAGCAAACAGAATATTGGGAATCATTAGGAAAGGGATAGACAATAAAACAGAAAATATCCTATTGCCTCTATATAAATCCATGGTATGTCCACATCTTGAATACTGTGTGCAGATCTGGTCGCCCCATCTCAAAAAAGATATATTGGAATTGGAAAAGGTTCAGGGAAGGTCAGCAAAAATGAGAAAGGATATGGAACAGCTTCCGTATGAGGCGAGATTAATAAGACTGAAGCTATGGCTACACTCCGCAGCTTTTAGCCACACGACTGTGCCGCTACAGCCGTTCTGCTGCCAGGCGCGCAGTGTAGCTTCTCTTTGTTGGCAGGAGGGAAGTGCCAGTGTAGACAAAGCCTGAGACTGTTCACCTTGGAGAAGAGACGACTAAGGGGGGATATGGTAGAGGTCTATAAAATCATGACTTGTGTGGCGAAAGTAAATAAGGAAGTGTTATTTCCTCCTCTTAACACAAGAACTAGGGGTCATCCAGTGAAATGAATAGGCAGCAGGTTTAAAACAAACAAAAGGAAGTATTTCTTCACCCAACACACAGTCAACCTGTGGAACCCCTTGCCAGGGGATGCTGTGAAGGCCAAGACACTAACAGGGTTCTAAAAAGAACTAGAGAAGTGCATGGAGGACAGGTCCCTTAGGGGCTATTAGCCAGGATGAGCGGGATGGTGTCCCTAGCCTCTGTTTGCCAGAAGCTGGGAATAGGTGACAGAGGATGGGTCACTTGATGATTCCCTGTTCTGTTCATTCCCTCTGGGGCACCTGGCATTGGCCACTGTCAGAAGACAGGATACTGGGCTAGATGGGCCTTTGGTCTAACCTAGTCTGGACATTCTTATGTTCTATGTTCCCCTGTTACTGAGCCGCCCTCTCCCTGTTGCAGAAACAGACGGAAGCCGAGAGGCAGAAGATCGTCTGGGAGTGGCAGGAGCTGCGAGGGTTTCTGGAGGAGCAGGAGCAGCGGCTGCTGGCCCGGCTGGAGGAGCTAGAGAGAGCCATTGTCCAGAGAAGGGATGAGGGCGTCTGCAGCCTGTCCTGGGAGATTTCCCTGCTCAGCGAGAGGGGAGGAGAGAAGGGGCAGCAGCCGCTGAGCCAACCACTGCAGGTCAGGCTGTCATTGCAATGATCATACGCAGCGTTTCTCTAGGCGCGTCTGAGCCCTAGACCCCAAAGCTCTTTACAGAGAGGGGTCAGGGGCATTATCCCTATGGGACAAATGGGGAAAGTGAGGCAGAGGGAGGGGCAGAGCCCTGCCCAAGGTCACCCAGTGAGTCTGGCAGCGGTGCCAGGGATGGGCCCTGGGAGTCCTGGATGCTGCAGCCCCAAGACCTTCTCTCCTGGAAATGTCTCTCTGCATTTGCTCTTGGAGGGTGAAATCCCCTCCCCCACCACGCTGAGGTCCCGAGTTAGGCCCAAGGCCCCTGTCACTGCAGGTTAATGGGTTTAGTGGGGCCAGGGGCCTTCTGGGTCTCTCAGCACTGGGGGGAATTTGATTCTCAATGCAGAGAAATATCTTCTGCCTGTAAAGTGCCCCGGGAGAAGATTTCCACAGTGGGACCTAGTATCAGAGGGGTAGCCGTGTTAGTCTGGTTCTGTAAAAGCAGCAAAGAATCCTGTGGCACCGTATAGACTAACAGACGTTTTGCAGCATGAGCTTTTCACCCACGAAAGCTCATGCTGCAAAACGTCTCTTAGTCTATAAGGTGCCACAGGATTCTTTGCTGCTTTTACAGTGGGACCTGCCCGCAGGGATTGCTGGGGCTGGTAGTGGGGCAGCAGCTCTGGGAATGTAAACCTGAAATTCCCCTACTGCCCGAGGCCTCAATGGTGACCCCTGCAGAGCAGGAGGCCTCCCCACCCAGGGACACTCCCCCTGACGGCCTCCTCTTTCTCTCCTTTGTAGGGTGCTGGGAGCACTGGGGGCAGGTAAGTTCTGGGCTCCATTTCGCTCCCCCTCATGGGCCGTTAGGTTTGATACCTGCACTGAATAGGAAGCTGCCCCCTGCCCTGGGAGCGTGTGATTCTGTCTCCCCTAGTGGCTGACTCGGGTAGGAGACGAGCCGGTTACTGTCTGGTCGCTCATGGGGTCACAGCAGGGCTGCTAGACCCAGGGCCGATGGGACAGACCAGGCCTGTCTCCTGGACTGACGTGGCCGCGTCACGTACTCAGAGAGCGCAGAATCTCAGCTTTCACATTTGTTAAAGTGAGTTGCCGGCCCTCAGCACCTCCCCAGTGTAAACGGAGACAGTGTTGCCTTGCTGGGGCTGCCAGCAGCCTGAAGCCGTAGCTCTGAGAGCGTGAACTCTCCTGTCCCCTGTTAATGTCATCGGGGTGTCAACTGAAATGGCAGGAGTGTTTCCTGGCTGATCACTCGAGCAGATGGAATGGGGAGAGGGCGGGAGTGAAGCCTTTGTGGGGTGGGAATAGGGGGTTGCTGTAGGGAGGGAAGAACAGAGGAGAGACACAAGGACAAGGAAGCGAGAGAGAAATGGAGAAAGGAGGGTGGGAAAGGCAGGGAAGAACCAGCAGGGGCCCTACAGGTTGTCCGGGAAGGGGCTGTTTTCCTCCTGAGTGTGACAGACAAAGACTTGGCAAAATACTAAGAACTAAAACTTTATTTCCCATACGAAGGGCAGATTCCCCCCTTGTTCTTCGTATGTGGGTGTCCCATGGAGAGCAGTGGGTGTTCTGCTGTGAATGGAGCAGGGCACAGAGTCCTAACCTGATGCACTGGCCACTGGCCGTAACGGACAGGGCAGTGTGGCCCTCTCTGCCAAATGAGCTGGACGTCCCAGGGTTACTGCTTCAGCTGAAGGGTTCGGGGGTTTTGGCATTAAAGGGCCCACGTTCATTCCCTGCTGGAGCCCTGGGCTCTGTGGTCACTGTCAGCATGTAGGACCTGCCCACTCTTTGGTCTGTGTTTCCTCCCTTTCCACATAATCCCCATGCTGGTGCCCCTTGTTCCTGCAGTAAACCAGCGTAGGGGGTGGCTCTGCCCCCCACAGAACCAGAGCGTCCCTGAGAAAGCCCCTGAACAATGTCTCTGTTCCTTGCTCTAGTGTCTCCCCACTTCCCGTCTCTCTGGGGAGCACAGGGCTGAGGTGACTCACCCTGACATTGACTATCTCAGGCTACAAAGCTCAGATCCAGGTTTTGTGAAGTTTGGGGGTTGCTGGGCTCAGGCCTATTTCTCACCCCTCCTTTCCCCAGCAGGGAGGATGGGACGTTTCGGAAGCCAGAGCCGTCGTTTGCGGAGCTGGAGAAGAGACTCAGCGATTTCTCTCTGCAAAGTGCCATGCTGCAGGAGGTGCTGCTGGGATTCAAAGGTGAGTTGGAGTCTGGGGGTGGCGTCTCCTCTGGTTAGAGCGACCCTGACCCTGGGGAGGAGTCGAGGACTCTGGTGATGTCACTGATCCTGGGCTCCATCTCACAGCCCAGCTCAGCCCCGTGGGGCTGGCTCTGTCTGCAGCGGCTGCGTTATCGGCCTCTGATCTCTGTCACCATCTCGTCGTTAACAGCAGTTCCATTAATAAGCAATGGGGGGTTCTCCATGAATGTGAGGGCCTGAATTCTCACCTCTCCCATCTTCTCCTTCCCCTAGAGACGCTGCAACGGGAGCTGGGGAGCGACACAGGTACGTGTCTGTCTCTGACTGGCCAAGGGGAGATTTCAGCCCAATAACCACGTTAACGACAGGGGATTGCAGCCTCCAGCAGCTGGAAGCTGTGTAACAATGGGAAGCGATGTTACTTTGTTCTTGCACCACTATATTTTCAACTGACTTGTCTCAAATACTTTAGCTCAGGGATCAGCAACCTTTGGCACACGGCTCACCAGGGTAAGCATCCTAGCAGGCCGGGCCGGTTTGTTTACCTGCGATGTTGGCAGGTTTGCCCAATCGCGGCTCCCACTAGCCACAGTTTGTCGCTCCAGACCAATGGAGGCAGCGGGATGTGGCAGGCAGCACATCCTTCAGCCTGCGCCGCTTTCTGCATCCCCCATTGGCCTGCGACGGCAGACCACGGCCAGTGGGAGCTGCAATCGGCCGACCCGTGGACGTGGCAAGTAAAGAAACTGGCCCGGCCCACCAGGGTATGTGGATTGGAGTTTCCCCAAGGTCCTTTAAGTGTTTCTTGATTGGGCACTTGATTTGCCAATTCCTTTCTGAAGAAGCTGACCTAATGCTTTACTAAGGCTACTTCAGAATCAAAATACATCGATGTACAAGAACGTAGCCAATATTCATAACTTTAACTGCAAAAATGATATACCCACACAGGTAGTATCATCAGCAGCAGCAGCAAATTATAACCTTTTCATAGGCACCTTACACGACAACTTTTGTACAACATTTACTGCAAATATATAAGTGGTTGCACCAATGAACCAGACAGTCAGAGGTTATATTAATAACATCACAGCCAGGGCTGGTGTTAGGGGGTAGCAAACAGGGCAACTTCCTGGGTCCCCAGACCCCCACAAAGCTACATTGCTTCGGCTTCAGCCCTGGGGGTGGCGCTCAGGGGCCCAGACTTCAGCCCCATGCGCTGGGCCTCAGCGAGTCTAATGCTGGCCTTGCTTGGCAGCCCCCGGAAAGCTGCTCACGGCCCCCCCAGGGGGCCCCAGACCGCTGGTTGAGAACCCCTGCCTTACCCCACGAGTCACAGCAACGTTCAGGTTACTGCCAGGCCCAAAGGACCAGTCACTTCCTTAGGTCAAATGACTCTTAGATCTCCCAACAAGTTCTGTCACAACCTGTATTAAGATTTATTTGAAAGGAAATGAGAGTTGTTTACAAAGTTAAAGCAGTGTGACAAAGCTCTGTCCTTGTCTCCATGGGCCCTGCATTTCCTGGTGGATTTCGCTAGCCTCAGAGGCTCACTGTGACCCTCCACGTAGCCCTTCTCTCTAGGGGCAAGGGTCACAGCCCACTGAGCCATTTTCATCGTAAGCCAGCGAGGGAGGGGAGGCAAAGCTCCCCTCCCTTGCACAGTCTCTGTTGTCTCCCAGTCTCAGTGATTAATCAGGGGAGCAAAGGGGGGAGCCCAGGACCCCCCTCTATTCTAGGCTCCAGCCCAGGGACCCTAATAGTATCAGCTGTGGTATCTGACCTTTTAGAAACAGGACACATACAATTCCCTGTTCTACTTCCCCACAGCACCCCCACTTCCTCAGGCTCCACTTCACCCTTACCTCAGGGCTTCCTTCCTTGTATCTGATCTGGTGTGTACTGATCAGTCGCTCCCACAGCTCCTGTTCTGCACACCCACCTGCCTAACTGGGAGCTCTTTAACTAGTTTCAGCCAGCCCCTGATTGGCTTCAGGGGTCCCAATCAACCTAGCTGTCTCCACGGCTTTCTGGAAGGATGTTAATTGGCCCCAGGTGTCTTGATTAACCTGGAGCAGCTGTCATTTGGTTACCATGGTAACAGGGATTTGTTTAGCCTGGGGCTAACATACCTGTTTCTCACTACTTTCCTATAGCCATCTTGCCTTGCCCTGTCACAGCAGCTAATCATCCAGATGCAGACAAATTACAGTCTTACATTTCAAAAGGTAATAGAAACTTCTATAATAAGCAAGCTCTGCATATTCTTTAGGACTAACCCCGGCTAAGCAGCTGGGGATCTCGTGCTTATGCCTAAGAACTTTGCCCCCCAGAGTCCAAGCAGCATACAGATCATCAGTTCCTTCTGCATTGGGGTTTTTCATCCCCTTCCTGCCATGTGCTCTGAGCTGCAAACTCAGCTAATGGGAAGTCAAGAGCACAACACCAGCCTTGTGTCTTCTTTAACATCCCATAATAGTCTCTCTGGTGTGGATGGACCTTTCCTGCCAGGCAGGGTGTAATGCATTTGTCTGTCAATCAGCACTTCACCTAGGTAAAGTCTCTCTCTTGTCTGGTGATTTACAGAGCCACAGAGGCTCACAGTGCAGCTAGTCAGATGTTAACCCAGGCAGCAACTCAGTAAAGCATTCAGTAAAGTCTAAACATGTTCTTATAATGCTAATACCTGTTTTAACAATACTAATTCAGGTGAGTCAGACTGATTCCACTGTGTGTTTGTCCATGTTCAGTTAAGACATAGAGGCTTTTGCAAGAGCTAACACCTCATCTGCCAGTGTCACAGGCAGGCTGGGCAGGGATGGTGTCTCTAGCCTCTGTTTGCCAGAAGCTGGGAATGGGTGACAGGGGATGGATCACTTGATGGTTACCTGTTCTGTTCATTCCCTCTGGGGCACCTGGCATTGGCCACTGAGCTAGATGGACCATTGGTCTGATGCAGTGGGCCGCTCTTATGTTCACAGTCTGTATGAGGAGTATCTACTCATTGGGACTCACTGGGGAGCCACAGAAAGGAACAAGATGTGCTGAGGCAAGAAGGCCCAGTCTCAGCACCCCCGGGGTCACGCTTCCCAAAGGCTAAAACTAGGCCCTGCTGATGAAAGGGGGCACTGCCAGGAGAGACTGTATAAAGGCTGGAGCATCAAACTGTTACCGAAATATCGGGTGCGTCTAGCTGAGAGCCAATAATAGCCTGACAGGGATAAGGAAAGATTGCTTTATTCTGCAGAAGAAAGGAGAGCCCTGTAAATAGATACAGAAGACTCTGCCTGACACAAGTTTTACAGATCCTTTATACACATTCAGAGAAAGACCAATCCGTGTTAACACTTCATTGGTGGTTGCCAGACCCCGTGAAACCGTTATCCGGTCAGTGAAAACCGTCTTGGAGCAAGATTTCTCTGCTTTGAGGCAGAAGAGAAAAGAGAGTTCAAAAGTTCAGGTTCCTGTGTACGTGAGGCTTCTGCTTCCCCCTACTGGCCGCTTGTAAGCTATTAAGGGGGGGCCCCCAGTAACTTTCACAGTCCCCCTTCGGGCATGACAATCCAAACGCAACCCAGGTTGTCAGGCCTGATACGTAATTTACGATCAAGCTGAAGAGACAGGTACTGGGTTCTCTTACGGACTGCAGAGCCTTTGGTTACAGTATTACACAGACATTTTGCACATTGCATTACTACCCAAACAATACATGGGAAGAACAGGAAGAAAATAATCCATTTGACAGTGGTACGGAAGAGGCCAGTAAACCATGACCCAAGATCTGGGAGGGGGTCCTCAAAACTAAGGGTTTGATCAAGAGATACAGTGTGGAAAACAGCTGCATTTTGTTTATACATAGGTCATCCTGATATCTCGTTTTTCCCACTTCTGAGAGACGCCAGTCTATCTACACATTCTCTACACAAGGTCAAAACAACTTCTCACACAGTTCTTTTCTGCTCACCTCACACAATCCTCCCTTCTACAAATCTCGCGTTATTAGGGTTACAGTTAGCCAGAGTTATGCATTAAGATTCCCTACAAATCCCTGTCAGTTCTTTCTGTGCTTTCACACTCCTCCCTTTTGTACTTCTAGTATAACAAATATTTTCAAACCTCTATTTGTATTAAGCCATGGATTTCAGATTTTACATCAGATGTTTCAACCTTAGGGGTTTTGATTGGATGTAATGACAATGCATAATTAGCATGGACATGAAAGGCATTACTTTTAGTACATCCTTTACAACTACAACAACATAATCCTAAGATAACTAATAGCAATACAAGCAATAACATTTCCATAGCAATAATATGATGGGATTGTTGTACAGTTTTGGTCACAAAGCACAATACATCATACTTAGTACATAAAATAGACACTCTATAATGTGTATGAAAGGCATACTTTTCAACTTGATATATATTTTGAAACATGAATTTGCCCTTGTAGTTCAGAGATTCTTTGAACCTCTGGTAACGATGAAAGCAAATCTTGAAACCATTCAGGTACTAAACTAGTCCAATTAAAGAGTATCTGGAACCTAAGGCTACTTACAAAATTCTATCTGCAGGCCAGTAAACAATATGATTGCCTGCAGTGGTAATGAGATTAAAATGTATGTCTTGCAATGTGGTGGTTTTAACATACACACAGCTATCATTAGCTTGAAAAAGTAGGTGTCCTGTCAGGATAGTTCCTTGTCCTCTGTCCTCCCAGCAAATGTTATCATGAACAGTGACGACTTCCCCTGGCTTCAGTTTATGGATACACTGAAGCTGTAGGGGTTCTTACAGCCAAAATGTCCATTGACTCCCTATTCCTATCCAAAATGTCAGGTGTTATTCTAGGGGCACTGACTATAAATCAGTTAGATATCCCAGGTGGTCTAATTTCCCAGATGTCTCGGTGAATAATCCAGTCCCACATTCATCCTCCCATGGACCTGGCAAGATTTGGTATATGGGAGCCCACCCCCCCCAACCGATCCATATGCTTGGAAGGAGCACTGAATGTCCACACTTCCACCCAGAAAGTGTCCAAGTGTGTCTCCATGGCCACAGATCAGATGGTACTCCTGATGTGTCTGTAAGGGCAGTGGGCCAAGCCTGGTGCTCAAGATCATTCCGAATGGCCATCAGCTGGTCATTCAGGAAATCCTGAATTTCTGAACATGCTAGATCCCACTGCAATGCCTTCCCAGCCTCAGTGATATTCAATACCATCTCTCTCAGTAACTTTTGGGTCATAAAACGAAGGATGGAAATGACATGTAACTCACCAACTCCAGCCTGTACTTCGGTTAGCTGAGCTCCAGAAATAAGGCTAGTGGCCTTTTCTAGTTGGCTCAATTTCTCATCATGTTCTTGGCTCTTAAAAAACATTCCAAATGGCTGCTGCACTATTAGCCCCATCCCATAGGGATCCGGTCAAGTTCCTCTTCTTCCCGAGGAAATAACCCAGGCCCTCTGTTGCGCTAATCTAATGGCAGTCTCTTGTGAGCAATTTGGGTATGTAGAGGTGATCTGGAAACTGGATAAGGGCAATGTAAATTTGGCAGTCCCTAGTGTTGTATTAATCACAGTCCATTGATGTCCTAATGCATCTCTCTTTGGTGTAGTGCTACATCACATCTATTATTTAACTATTCTCAGGTACTTTCAAAAGGCATTAACATTAATAGCATAGGAGGGGGTGTATTACAGGGGTAATAGTGTAATGGAGGAGATGGCAAGGGCAACAAGGTGCCTTTGGTACTTATTTAAAATCCAATTAGGGAGGGCAATACATGCTGAAGGATTTATCCAGAACACAGGGCGCAGCATGTAGAATAAACCCCAAAATCCAATCAATACCACATTCCCAAGCAGGGGTCCCACAAATTTCTTCCTGCCGGTGTATAATTCTTTGTTTCTTCACCAGGATCAGTTCTTAATGTTCTTTCTAGTCAGGAATTCCTGGACTTTGGCAATGGCAGTGGAGTGAGTGTTCCTTCTTCTTTCCCGAAACAGTCGTAGTTTAGCATCCTACAGGGGAGAGGTTACCAGCACATCACCCTGTAATGGTTTTGCTTCTTCTAGAAAAATTCAAAGGCACAGTAGATCTGTCAGTGGACAAGGGAGAGGTTACTAACACTTCACCTTGTCCTTTTTCCCTGCTGTCCAGAAGGCACAGCAGAGCTAGAAAAAGGAATAGGCTAATCATCAGTAGGAGAATCCTCCCGAGGTGGAGGGGTCTTTTTTTCAGTGAGAATCATGGGTCCAGGCAGTCAGTCTTTCGCACTTCACAGCGGTGTTGGTAGTCAGCAGGACTTACTAAGGGCCTTTTCAGCATGAAGCCAAAGCAGTCTTTCATTGGTGGACCTTTACATAGATCCAGTCTCCTGGTTCCAAGGAGTGGCAGGGCTGCTAGGGTCTTTGGGTAGCGCTTCTTTACCTGTGAGAAAAGAAACCTAACACATTTCATTAGTGCCTGACAGTGTTTTGCAGATCTCATAGGTGTTTGGGCACATTCAAGCCCCCCCCCCCCCCTTCTTGGTTGTCAGCCAAGTCTTAGCTGTGAGCAGTGTCCTTGCCTGGGGCCAGTGTCTTATCTTTAGCCTGAGCTTTCTAGCTATTTTTTTCCAGTTAATTCATTCTGTTCTTTTTCCTTCTCCCCTTCCTGGCTTCTTTTAACCTACAAAGGAAACTTCCACTCTTCACTCATACACCTTTTCCCAACCATGAACACATAAACATTGCTGTTATACAGTACATTAGTCTTATTATGCAATGTATGCCACATATACCCTTCCACTGAAATAACTTTATTACAGGGCTTTGGAGCAACAAGCCAGGACAAGCATACCCACTTTGAGGAGTTCACTCAATATAACCTCTAGTCCAATAGCTTCCCACCATCCCCAGCCCTCTGGCTAGAAATCTGAGGTAGCCAGAAGGAGCCCATGTACAATATGGGGAGTGGGTTAACTTTTCATGTCCTTGCTTCCAAAGACTGTTGGTATGCAAATTTTAATAATTTTTTTCAATTAACAATCTGACCAATGAAGTTTCTTTTTCTTACTTTAGCAAATGTGTTAGACTTTAGTATATCACATTTTCCTGATTTATCCAAACACTTTGTATTCCAAGTTGAATAAAACAAGTATCTGCATTTAACCCTTCTGTTTGATTTTAAACTAGACTATCCTATAAAAATATTCAATACAACAATTCTGGCCACGAGACAAACACCGCAAGACAGGACATAGAACACAAAACATAATTCCTATTGTGCCAGTAAATGCATGGTACGTTGAATGCTGTTCAGCTGGCATCAGTTTTCTCTGATTATCTGAAAGACAAAAAACAGAGGTCTACCTTCTTCGGCTTGACAGTAACAGTGGAGAGGGCAGCTCCAGAGTCCAGAAGACAAGAATAAACGGTTCCTCTTTGACATTCCTTTCTGAACACCGGGTAAAGGCCATTTACTTAACATATAATCCAAAGGGGCGATCCTTAGAGGGTTTATCCAGAGACCCACCCATCTGTCTTCTGACACTCAAACAGAGAATTACACAGAGAGCAGAGGGAATTATGGTCTAATCCAGGTTTTCCTACTTCTATTACACTGACCGCTACAGGGGACGGGACAGAAGGATCTCAATTCAAACTCAGAGCTTCATCGCACTCAATGGCTTCCACCCCGAGGAATTATGAACGAGAGGTTCAGTTCCGCCCCCACACCTAACACCCAAATGAACAGAGCAGAAAAACAACAGTTACTGGTTAAACAGAACAGAACCAGAACCAGATAGCGAACCAGAACCAGATGGCATTTCCTTATCCTATTAGGACTCACCTTATCGGAACACGAACCGCAGGGGCCGTGGTGAAGCAGAGAAAGAGGGGCCAAACACCCCGTTGGCACCGTTCCCAGTTCGCTGCAGCCGTCTGGAGTCCAATGTCCGAGCTAGGAGAGTCCCTGTTACCGAAATATCGGGTGCGTCTCGCTGAGAGCCAATAACAGCCTGAGAGGGATAAGGAAAGATGCTTTATTCTGCAGAAGAAAGGAGAGCCCTGTAAATAGATACAGAAGACTCTGCGTGACACAAGTTTTACAGATCCTTTATACACATTCAGACAAAGACCAAGCCGTGTTAACGCTTCATTGGTGGTTGCCAGACCCCGTGAAACCGTTATCTGGTCAGTGAAAACCGGCTTGGAGCAAGATTTCTCTGCTTTGAGGCAGAAGAGAAAAGAGAGTTCAAAAGTTCAGGTTACTGTGTACGTGAGGCTTCTGCTTCCCCCTACTGGCCGCTTGTAAGCTATTAAGGGGGGGCCCCCAGTAACTTTCACAAAACCACTTTGTAAACCTGAGAGAGCTGCCTTGGGGACAATGACAGGGAGAATCCCCAGAGTGACTCCTTGGATTCTGCTCTTCTCTGGCCTTTGGTTCTTAGAATCATAGAACTGGAAGGGACCCCGAGAGGTCATCTAGGCCAGTCCCCTGCCCTCAAGGCAGGACTCAGTATTATCTAGACAATCCCTGACAGGTTTTTGTCTAACCCGCTCTTTAAAATCCCCAATGAAGGAGATTCCACAACCTCCCTAGGGAATTTATTCAAGTGCTTAACCACCCTGACAGGGAGGTTTTTTTACCTAATCTCCATCCTAAACCACCTTTGCTGCAAGTTAAGCCCATTGCTTCTTGTCCTATCCTCAGAGATTAAGAAGAACAATTTTTCTCCGGCCACTTGAAAACTGTGATCGTGTCCCCTCTGAGTCTTCTCCAGTTTTTTTCAATCTTCCCTCATAGGTCATGTTTTCTAGATCTTCAATCATTTTTGTTGCTCTTCTCTGGACTTTCTCTAATTTGTCCACATCTTTCTTGAAATGTGGCCCCCAGAACTGGACACACTACTCCAGTTGAGACCTAATCAGTGCGGAGTAGAGTGGAAGAATTTCTTCTCGTGTCTTGCTTACAATACTCCTGCTAATACATCCCAAAATGATACTTGCTTTTTTGCAACACTGTTGACTCCTATTTAGCTTGTGATCCACTATGACCCCCAGATCCCTTTCCACAGCACTCCTTCCTAGGCAGTCATTTCCCATTTTGTATGTGTGCAACTGATTGTTCCTTCCTAAATGAAGTACTTTGGATTTGTCCTTATTGAATTTCATCCTGTTTACTTCAGACCATTTCTCCAGTTTGTCCAGATCATTTTAAATTTCAGTTCTATCCTCCAAAGCACTTGCAACCCCTCCCAGCTTGGTATCACCCGCAAACTTGATAAATGTAAGAGAGAGACTCTGCTGCTGGGAGGGTTTCACCATGTGTCAGAGGGTCACACCCTGGTGGGAGGGGGCTAGGCCTGTACTGGGATAAGGTCACTCTGTGCTTCACAGTGTGGCAGAACCTAGAGTGTCCATTAGCAGGCGAAAATTCTGGGAGGAATCAATATGTGGAAAGGACAAAAACCCTGTCTGAATTCTCTCACATTGCCCTTCTCGCCTTGGCAGGCTACAGAATAACGTCCACGTTTCGCTCCAGATCATCCCCTCCTCCCAGAGGGAAGGAAATGGCTGCAATGGAGCTGGCTCAGGTAAGGGATTCTCAGGGAGCTGGTGGTGGGTTCTGCTTGGAGGGAGAGAATCAGTAAATGTATAGGAGGGTGGGAGCCAGTAATGAGCTGCCAAAATATTAACAACAGGTTCCCTCCTCCTCACCTCACGAGGGGGTCATGCCCCATCCTACCCCCCCATGCTCCTTGACACCCCCCGACCCATCCACCCCCTTTCCTGTCCCCTGACTGCCCCCTGCCACCCCATCAAACCCCTCCTCTCATTCTTGATGCCCCCCCAGAGCCTCTGCCCCATCCAACCACGCCTTCTCTCTGTCCCTGACTGCCCCCCAGCACCTCATCCAACCCCTGCTCCTTCCTGACTGCCCCCCGGGACCCTTGCTCGCAATCAATCCCCTTGTTCCCTGCCCTCTGACCGCCCTGACCCCTATCCACCCCCCCACAACCCACCGAACACCCCCTCCCTGCCCCCCTTACCACACTGCCTGGGGCCAGGACCAGGTCCGCGACTGGGCCGCAGGACCCGACTCCCCGAGCCGGACTGGAGCCGCTCGGCTGGGACCGGTGCTGCAGGGCCCGAGCTGGACCAGGTCGGAGCCACTCGGCTGGGACCAGCCCGAGCCAGGGGTGCTTGGCCGGGACCCGGCTGGGACGCTCGGCCGGGGCCAGGGGGAACTATTAACTAAGGTTTGTAACCTGTCCTTTAAATCGGCTTCGGTAGCCAGTGACTGGAAGTTAGCTAATGTAATGCCAATATTTAAAAAGGGTTTTAGAGGTGATCCCGGCAATTACAGACCGGTAAGTCTAACGTCGGTACCGGGCAAATTAGTCGAAACAATAGTTAAGAATAAAATTGTCAGACACATAGAAAAACATAAACTGTTGAGCAATAGTCAATATGGTTTCTGTAAAGGGAAATCATGTCTTACTAATCTATTAGAGTTCTTTGAAGGGGTCAACAAACATGTGGACAAGGGGGATCCAGTGGACATAGTGTACTTAGATTTCCAGAAAGCCTTTGACAAGGTCCGTCACCAAAGGCTCTTACGTAAATTAAGCTGTCATGGCATAAAAGGGAAGATCCTTTCATGGACTGAGAACTGGTTAAAGGACAGGGAACAAAGGGTAGGAATTAATGGTAAATTCTCAGAATGGAGAGGGGTAACTAGTGGTGTTCCCCAAGGGTCAGTCCTAGGACCAATCCTATTCAATTTATTCATAACTGATCTGGAGAAAGGGGTAAACAGTGAGGTGGCAAAATTTGCAGATGATACTAAACTACTCAAGATAGTTAAGACCAAAGCAGATTGTGTAGAACTTCAAAAAGATCTCACAAAACGAAGTGATTGGGCAACAAAATGGCAAATAAAATTTAATGTGGATAAATGTAAAGTAATGCACATTGGAAAAAATAACCCCAACTGTACATACAATATGATGGGGGCTAATTTAGCTACAATGTGTCAGGAAAAAGATCTTGGAGTCATCGTGGATAGTTCTCTGAAGATGTCCATGCAGCGTGCAGAGGCAGTCAAAAAAGTAAACAGGATGTTAGGAATCATTAAAAAGGGGATAGAGAATAAGACTGAGAGTATATTATTGCCCTTATATAAATCCATGGTACGCCCACATCTCGAATACTGTGTACAGATGTGGTCTCCTCACCTCAAAAAAGATATTCTAGCACTAGAAAAGGTTCAGAAAAGGGCAACTAAAATGATTGGGAGGTTGGAGAGGGTCCCATATGAGGAGAGATTAAAGAGGCTAGGTCTCTTCAGCTTGGAAAAGAGGAGACTAAGGGGGGATATGATAGAGGTATATAAAATCATGAGTGATGTTGAGAAAGTGGATAAGGAAAAGTTATTTGCTTATTCCCATAATACAAGAACTAGGGGTCACCAAATGAAATTAATAGGCAGCAGGTTTAAAACAAATAAAAGGAAGTTCTTCTTCACGCAGCGCACAGTCAATTTGTGGAACTCCTTACCTGAGGAGGTTGTGAAGGCTAGGACTATAGCAATGTTTAAAAGGGAACTGGATAACTTCATGGTGGCTAAGTCCATAAATGGCTATTAGCCAGGATGGGTAAGAATGGTGTCCCTAGCCTCTGTTCGTCAGAGGATGGAGCTGGATGGCAGGAGAGAGATCACTTGATCATTGCCTGTTAGGTTCACTCCCTCTGGGACACCTGGCATTGGCCACTGTCGGTAGACAGATACTGGGCTGGATGGACCTTTGGTCTGACCCGGTACGGCCGTTCTTATGTTCTAGCCGCTCAGGTGGAACCGGACTGGGCCGCGCGCGCCGCCCCCCCCCCCGCCCCGGCTTACCTGCCTGCTGCTTGTTTCAGGCTTCCCGTGAACATTTGATTCGTGGGAAGCAGGGGAGGGGGAGGAGAAGGAGGGCGGAGTGTTCAGAGGAGAGGGGGAGGTGAGCTGGGGCCGGGGGCCGGGTGGACAGCTGCCCAAGCCTTTGTTAAATTTAAAAGTTTTTTAGAACCAGTTGTCCTGGAACAATCGGTTCTAAAAAGGCTTCTAAATTTAACAACCGGTTCATGCGACCCAGCTGGAGCTCACCACTGGTGGGAGCTGCTAGATGTGGTGGGAGGCAGGAAATATCTTGGGTGGAGAAAGGAAGGGGACAGGATGTGACAAACCTGCTGAGACTTGTGTACTCTAGGGTGCGATGGGTTGTCACCCCGCTGTGCCCTCTAACCCTCAAGCTGGGCTGGCCCTTCTCACACTGCTTTGCTGGAGATTCAGCCAGCCTCTCCAGGCCCTGTTATCACCCAACACGACAGCAGGTGGCGGCATGCAGCCAACTAAGCTACCTGAGTGCTTTACCTAAGCCACTCAAGGAGAGAGAGAAGACAACAGCCAATTTCCCAGCGATAACTGTTAGCAAACAGATCAAAGCAGATTACTTAGCAAACAACCAAAAACTCAAACCAAGCCTAACATACTAGATGGATAGAATTTGAATTAGCAATTTCTCACCCTGACTGATGCTACAAGCAGCCCACCAAGTTTCCATACACAAGCTAGAAATCCCTTTACCCTGGGACAGCACTTCCCCCAGTTCAGTCTTTGTTCCTCAGGTGCTTCCAGGAGTTCTCTTGTCTGGGGAATGAGGCCAAGAGATGATGTCACACCCCACCTTATGTAGCTTTTCCATATGGCAGGAACCCTTTTTTCTAAACTCAGTTCCCAGTCCAGTTTGTGGAAAAATACAGGTACCAAAATGGAGTTTAGTGTCAAATGGTCTGGTCACATGCACTAGCATGTCCTGCTGAGTCATAGTAGCAGTGACTCATAGGCTGGCTGAAACATTCACAAGAAGGCTCAGCTCTTCCACGGTCCATTGTCTTTGTTGATGAGCCATGAACACTGTCTGGCTTCTTCATTGTTGTACCTGAAAGGCTCGTTGTGGCTGTTACCCAGAGTAGGCACATTTGAAAGACAGATACAGAGTCAATATCCATAACTTCAGATACAAACATGATCCATGCACACAGGTAGGATAATCATATTCAGCAAATCATAACTTTTCCAGTGACACCGCACATGACTCATCTTGTACAAAATGCCTCAGGTCCTAATCATATTATAATCCTGCCACTATGCTGAATATGGGCTATAGTGTCAGATAGGTCCTAATGTCAAGGCTCAAGTGTAGAGAATGAAACTTCCCGTCTTTGTGGAACAGGAAATAACCCTCTAGTCAGGACTGGGAAAACTTCCCAGACTCCCAGTGCTGGAGCCTGAAGCTACTGACACTTCATTAGTTACCCCCACCCCCAGTCTTTGTGGCAACTGCAAACGTTATCGGTGATGATTTTATATTCTCTTCCAGGTCATTGATAAGAATGTTAAATAGCACAGGGCCAAGATCCAATCCTTGTGGGAACCCCCTAGAAAGAAATCCACTCGACCATGGTTCCCCATTTACAATCATAGTTTTTAATCTATTTAATGTATGCCGTGTGTATTTTGTACCTTTCTAGTCAAAATATTGTGCTGAACCAACTCATATGCCTACATATATTACATCAGTACTATTAGCTGCAACCAAACTTTTGATCTCATCCAATAAGGATATCCAGTTAGTTTGACAGGATCTATTGTGTCTAAACCTTTTAAATGGGTACTAATTATATTACCCTCCTTTCTTTATTAATGAAATCCAGTATTGGCTGCTCCATTCTCTTGCCCAGTATCGATTTCAGACTGACACACTTGTAATTAACTGCGTCATCTCTTTTATACTTTTTAAATATTGGCACAGCATTAGCTTTATTCCAGTCTTCTGGAATTTCCCAAGTGTTCCAAGTCTTAATTAAAATCAACATTAACAGTCCACCACGCTCCTCCAGCAGGTCTTTCAAAACTCTAGTTATCTGGACCCACTGATTTAAAGACATCTGACTTTAATAGCTGCTGTTTAACATCCTCGTGAGTTACTTTTGGAATGGAAAGACTGTCAGCGTCAACGTCTTATGATATGAGTTACATCATCTGTTTTTCTACAAATCCAGGAGAGAAATATTTATTGAACATTTTTACCTCTTCTGCATTATTTTGATGATTCTGCCATTTCCATCTAGTAATTTACCACTACCATTGTTAGGATTAATTTTGTACTTTTAAAAACTTCCTTCTTATTTTCATTGGTTGATCATTGATTTCTGATAGCTTCCCTTGCTAGCTTTCTACAATTCTGACCTTCTAACTTAGATTCTTTACTATTGACTTCCCCTTTCTTCCATATATTTTATGTGGAGAGTGTTGGGATTCCTACCAGGGAGCCACTAGCAGGGTCCAGAGACAGCCCCACCTCCTATATCTATCTCTGGCTAGTAGCTATGTGACAAATGTGAAGACCCTGCTTCCATCTGTCAGCTGGGAGACACAGAGGTTCTCTCTTTCCACCCTCTGATGCCTCCTGGCTGCTCTAAGCAAGGTGAGGTGGGACTCTGTTAACATGTGCCTCCCAGAGCTTCCATTCACCTGATGCTGCTGTTCTGTGAGTAGTGGGGTTGTGAGTGGGGCAGCAGGTCCTGAGTGTTGGACTCTTGCTCTTTCAGGGGCCGGTGACCTTCGAGGAGGTAGCTGTATATTTCACCAAGGAGGAATGGACTCTGCTGGACCCCACTCAGAGAGCCCTCCACAGGGATGTCATGCAGGAGAACTATGAGACGGTGACCTCACTGGGTAAGGAGTCCTGTCCCCTGGGTTATTAAAGCTGTGGGGTCTCTAAAGAACCTGAGCAGTAATAACTTTATTCATCATCCAAGTTTGACAAGTTTCTTTGCCCCCTTTTTTTCCTTATCTCCCATATACAAGCAGGCAGCAGGGAGGGAGGAGGTAATGAGAGATGAGGAGGGAACAGAAGAAGCTCCCAAGGTGTCGGGAGGTGATGCCAGCTGCCAGTAATGGGAAGAAGGAGAGGGGAGTGTGAAGGAAGGGCACCCAGGAAGTGGGCTGGGTGGGTCAGTGGGAGGGAGGAGAGGTTTCGGGATCTAGAGCTGTGGGGGATCCCAGACCTTTAACCCTGAATCCATACCCAAACCTCAGGTAAATCCCAGACTTCAGCATAACCACTCTCACAAAGCCTCAACGTAATATAAGGCCCTGAACTGTAGCAAGCTTAAGCTACGTTTACTAAATCGAATCACTAAATCGACCAGGCTGGATCGATCTCAGTGTCAATCCCGGCTGTAGTGTCGACCTGCCCTTAATAACCCATTTATCTATGTTCACCTCCTTGCCCCTCCACGCATGTTCCAAGCTAATAAGCAATTCTCTGAGAATGACATCTTACCTCTAGTGAGTATGAAATTGCCCACAAGACGTGAGACTGGGTCATAGATCGTAAAATCAGGTCGGGGTCAACAGGAGTGAGAGTTTGGAGAAAGTCTTGTCCCCCCTCTCCCCATCTGCAGCAGCCACAAGCTGTCTTCCCTCCAGGCTCCTTGGATCTCTGAGCCTGTCCCTCCTGAGGCTGCGTGGCCCAGTTCTTGTTTCTGACCTTCTCCTTTTCCAGAAGAATGAGAGGCTGTTGCTCCTGAATGTTAGTGTGTAATTCCCCAGCCTTCTCCTCCCACTGGGGGAGTTTAATTCTCCCTCCCGTTACACCTGAGTAACTAGATTTCCTAATTCCCCAAAATGTGCTTTTGCAATGTCACAGTTCTGGGGTAGCGAAGCCTTTGGCCTGCCTCCATGGTCTGCTCACGGAATGGCCCCTCAGGTGTCAGGCCTCCAGCCAGCCCCTCTCTATGGGCAGGGACCCACATGCCTCTCCTTTTTGACCAGGGTTTGAGGATTGCAGCTTGTCCTCCACTGTGTTTGCTGGACTAACATCCAGTTCCTGTGCTTTGCTTTCTCTCCGGGGGCTGTGAGCAGTGTGTCTGAGATAGAGGTGGGACTTTTGGTGATACTTGTATGATGCCAATGCACACCTCAGTTTCCTGCTGTGATTGGTATTGCTATGATTCTAAAGAGCAGGAGACGTGAGGTGTTTTGTCATGTAGCTGTCATGGGGTGATATGAATGGGTCATTAAGGACTGGCTGGGAGTAGCCTACATCAATGGAATACCCGACAGAGACAAGGGAATGATTGTCACCCAGGGCCGCCCAGAGGATTCAGGGGGCCTGGGGTCTTTGGCGGCGTGTCCCCCTTATCCGCTCTGACACCACCGAGCATTTACCCTGTGTCCCCCTTACCAGCTCTGATGCCGCAGAGCATTTATCCTGTGTCCCCTGTTCCTGTTCCCCCTCCTGTTTGACTCAGTTTATATAGTAATATGCTCAGCTATATCTTTGCTTAACCAATCATTGTATTGAAATTTAACTAACCAATCCTAACACATTGAAACATAATTCTCTAACCAATTGTATCCCACTACCCTAATTAACTTACACTTAGCAAAATTAATTGTACAGCAGACAAAACCAGTTAGACAACCAGACTGATTAACATTGTAAAAGTGGTGGCCATAAAAATAAAACAATACAGAAATGAGGGTTTCACAACCACAAGCATTGAGAAGTGATTTCTTGCCAGACAGGCTGCTGTCAAACTAAGTTTTCTTTAACCATCTTAAGATCTGTTTCTTTATCTGGTGGTGATGGGCACTATCGGGACAGGATCATCTTCCTTACAGCCCAATAGCACCTTATTTCAGTGTGACTGGTTTGGGATGTGAGGGTGTGACCCTTCGCTTCCCAGCTTATGGCTGCCCCTGCTGCTTAGCCAAAGGCCTTAGCCTAAGAACAAGGCCTCAGACGGTCACAGTAAGAGAAGGCCCTTACAAATACAGACAGTGATTTTGATTCTTTGTTTTCGTACTCCTGTAACTAGCTAAGTGATAAAAATGCCCCTAAGTTCTTAAACTATAGGCTTTACAGGCTGGCCTGAATATCTCTATTCTAACAGTGGGGTCTATCCCTTCCCCCATTCTGTGTCTGTCTTGTCTATTCATATTGTAAATTCTTCAGGGCATGGGCCATCTACTATTCTGTGTTTGTACTTCTCCTAGCACAATGGGGACCCACTGTTAGTTGGTCCTTAGGCAAAGTAATGAATATGATTTATAATCATAATAATTCTCCTGCCACTTTGAGCCAAGAAAGCTGGCCTTGGGATGTTACTGCTTAAAAATGAGCTGGGGGTTAAAACCATGGACTATTCTTTGTGACAAGTATCCCACAAATTCCACTGACCTCCCTGGTTTTCTTTGCCTGCAGTAGGGTTTCCAGTTTCCAAACCTGATGTGATCTCGCAGCTGGAACGAGGGGAAGAGCCGTGGGTCCCGGACCTCCAGGGCTCTGAGAAAGAAGTGCTCCCAAGAGCTGCCTGCACAGGTGAGGAATTGGTTAAACCAACTCAACAACTGTGCGGGAATGCAGGAAACATTTGGGATGCCCTACAAAGACCCTGTGAGCTCTCCAAGTTCAGGATTGTTCCCTGCAGATGTGGAATCATTATGGCAGATCTCACTCATGGCTTCCCTCCTATTCTGACTGACAACTGGCAGCAGGTCCCGCCCCGATCTCTCTTTCTCCTGAGTGTTCTCGTGAGATGCAGACCAAAACTGATCCCTTCCTCTCTCCTCTGGGGAAGGTTTTGGGGAAAATCAGTTCCTGATAGGTTTGATCTCTCCCACACATATTTTGGATTGTTCATCCCTTTTTCCATTCCTCTCTCTGAGATTTCCTTTCTCTCAGGTGCAGGTAGTGATCTATGTCCGGATTCTCTCTGTCTCCCATCAGGTGAAGGGATGGTGAGTCAGAATGAGCAGGAGAAACCCCATCAGGAAGATGCTGAGCAAGGAGAACCACATGGAACTTTATCAGGAAGATCCAAAGGGAATGTTTCCGGGAGTTATGCACTCCCAGAAAAAACAAAAGCCTGTGAGACTCAGCAGAGGCCAGAGGGAAACTTTAGTAGCCACTCAGACCTTATAACAAGCGACAGAATCAACTTTGAAGAGACACGCTACATGTTCCATGAGTGTGGGAAAAGCTTCAATCGGAGCTCTGCCCTTATCACACATCAGACAATCCACACAGGTGAGAAACCTTATGAACGCTCTGAGTGTGGGAAATGCTTCATCGATAGTTCAGCCCTCATCTCACATCAGCGAATCCACACAGGAGAAGCACCCCACAGATGCTCAGAGTGCGGGAAAATCTTTAGTAGGAGCTCTACCCTGAACACACATCTTAGAATCCACACAGGGGAGAAGCCCTACACATGCTCTGAGTGCGGGAAAAGCTTTAGTCACCGCTCTGCCCTTATCAGACATCAGAGAATCCACACAGGGGAGAAGCCCTACACATGCTCTGAGTGTGGGAAAAGCTTTAAGCACAGCTCAAACCTTACCAAACATAGGAAAATCCACACAGGTGAGAAACCTTATGGATGCTCTGAGTGTGGGAAATGGTTCTTTAATCGTTCAGACCACTTCTTACATCACAAAATCTCGCAGGTGAGAAGCCCTACACAAGCTCTGAGTGCGGGAAAAGCTTTAGTCAGAACTCACACCGTATCAGACATCAGATAATCCACACAGGGGAGACACTGTACACATGCTCTGAGTGTGGGAAAAGCTTCAAGCACAGCTCACATGTTGTCTCACATAGGAAAATCCACATGGGAGAGAGTGTGGGAAAAGCTCTGAGTGCACGAAAAGCTTCAATCAGAGCTCAAGCCTCATTAGACATCACAAAATCCACATGAGAGAGAATTGTAATAAATCCCTTGACTAGTGTTGGCCAAAAATGTTTTTTAAATAAATCACATTTGCTAATTCCCACATAGTGATTTTTGCACCATCTTCACCGTGGTCTCTCAGCTCCACCAGATCAGTTGCCTGCTTCTGCCTTTTGCAGCTCACCCTTCTTTGGGGTCAGTCCTGTGATCTTTTCTATCAACTCCTTTCCTTTTGAGTCACAGGAGTGTGTGTCCCTCCAGCCAGGAATGTTCATCCCTCCAGGTGGGGGGAGAGAGGTTTGATCCCAACAAGCTACACTGAGGCAAAAACTATCTGTGCCTGACAGCCACTAGGGCTGTACATGTCGTTGGCTGCTCAAGTTAGTGATCTTAATGTAAAAAATTGTAGTGCAGATGCAGCCCAGGTGCAGGGGTTGGCATTAGCTTTCCCCTTGACCTGACCTAAACCCCATCACTTTCCCTAGTCTAAACAAACCCTGAGCACCACGGTTATACTGTTCCCCCATTTCACAGCAACTGTTAGTCATCGAGTTCTCCCTTGGGGAACAAATTGTTTCATTCCCAGTTGCTCTGATGTTGCTGCAGGTTGAGCTGGGGAGCAGATATTTTTATGATCATTTTCCACACTTAAAATATATTGAACTATAACAAAGAGCAGGAACATGGCAGGGATAGGGAAAAATGTCATTTCACCCGCTGTAACTACAGACGTAGTTCGGGTAAGTCAGAGGGATTCCCTTATTCCCTATCACCATCCTCCTTCCATCCGTGCTAGAACCTAAGAATCCTTTTCCTTTCCCCCGTTGTGGGATAGGAGACTCCCAAAAGTGCTCCCTGGGCTATAGCACATGGCTAAGCTCAGAGAATAAATCCCAAATAGCCCCTGAGCTTTGCTTTTTGAATTCTGTGTTTCCAATTACTTCAAGCCGGGGCATTGTGATTATTTACCAGTTTCTCTAGCACTGTTCCTACCACTGTTTCTGTAACATATTTTGTTTTTTTGTGGGACAGGGTTGTTATTCCTTTGCCTAACCCCAACCTCGAAGGCCAGGGGGTCTGTTTTCTCTGGCCCCTCCCCACAGACAAATCTGACAGGGTTGAACCTGCCAGGAGCAAACAAAAAGCCCCATTGGTCACACACACAAAACAGATAGACACACACAAGACACAGAAGAAACTGAATTATTTGAGCTATCAACATTTCCACTTTCCCACAGCATGTTAGTTCTGAAGGTTGTTTTAATTTGTTTATTTTCTTGGAACCAGAACTGGGGAAAGAGACATTGGAGTCAGTGGAATTACAGCAGGAAGGGATTAGTCTCATGATTCGTCACTAACCAAAGCCTTTGTGAACAGAGCGATAATGTTACTGAATGGTCTGGCTAACCCTGCAGTTAGAAACAATCAGCTCTATGGGTGTAAATTGACAGAGGCTCTGCTGCTGATCATGAAATAGCAGCTGTTTAAAGGTAATGTGCTTCTATTTCAATGCCTCTGGAAGTACAGAAAACAAAGATCTGTGTTAAAGGAAAGTTGCCATTTCTCAGAGCCCCAATTTCTGTTGTGTGTGTACAGGAAGGTTTGAATGTGTAGCAGGTAGTTTGCTAAAACTTAGCTATTTTATGTGTGTAACAGGCTCCTGCCCACCTCCAGCAGAGGTTTCAATCACATAGACTCATGGACTTTAAGGTCAGAAGGGACCATTATGATCATCTAGTCTGACCTCCTGCACAAAGCAGGCCACAGAATCCCACCCATCCACTTCTATAAAAACCCCTAACCTATGTCTGAGTTATTGAAATCTTCAAATTGTGGTTTGAAGACCTCAAGCTGCAGAGAATCCTCCAGCAAGTGACTCATGCCCCATGCTGCAGAGGAAGGCGAAAAACCTCCAGGGCCTCTGCCAATCTGCCCCGGAGGAAAATTCCTTCCCGACCCCAAATATGGCGATCAGCTAATAATGAGCATGTGAGCAAGACTCCCCCGCCAGCACCCAGGAAAGAATTCTCTGCCGTAACTCAGATCCCAACCCATCTCACATCCCATCACAGACCACTGGGCATACTTACCTGCTGATAATCAAAGATCAATTGCTAAAATTAATTGCCAAAATTATGGAAGGGATGCCATCATACCATCCCTTCCATAAACTTATCAAGCTTAGTCTTAAAGCCAGATATGTCTTTTGCCCCCACTACTCCCCTTGGAAAGCTGTTCCAGAACTTCACCCCTCTGATGGTTAGAAACCTTTGTCTAATTTCAAGTCTAAACTTCCTAGTGTCCAGTTTATACCCATTTGTTCTTGTGTCCACATTGGTACTGAGCTTAAACAATTCCTCTCCCTCCCTGATATTAATCCCTCTGATATATTTATAAAGAGCAATCATATCCCCCCTCAACCTTCTTTTGGTTAGGCTAAACAAGCCAAGCTCTTTGAGTCTCCTTTCATATGACAGTTTTCCATTCCTCGCATCATCCTAGTAGCCCGTCTCTGAACCTGTTCCAGTTTGAATTCATCCTTCTTAAACATGGGAGACCAGAACTGCACACAGTATTCCAGATGAGGTCTCACCAGTGCCTTATATAACGGTACTAACACCTCCTTATCTTTGCTGGAAATACCTCGCCTGATGCATCCTAAAACTGCATTAGCTTTTTTAACGGCCATATCACATTGGCGGCTCATAGTCATCCTGTGATCAACTAATACGCCGAGGTCCTTTTCCTCCTCTGTTACTTCCAACTGATGTGTCCCCAATTTATAACTAAAATTCTTATTATTAATCCCTAAATGCATGACCTTGCACTTTTCACTATTAAATTTCATCCTATTACTATTACTCCAATTTACAAGGTCATCTAGATCTTCCTGTATGATATCCCGGTCCTTCTCTGTGTTACTACCTCCCAGCTGTGTGTCATCTGCAAACTTTATTAGCACATTCCCGCTTTTTGTGCCAAGGTCAGTAATAAAAAGGTTAAATAAGATTGGCCCCAAAACAGATCCCTCTAGAACTTCACTAGTAACCTCCTTCCAGCCTGACAGTTCACCCTTCAGTACGACCCGTTGTAGTCTCCCCTTTAACCAGTTCCTTATCCACCTTTCAATTTTCATATTGATCCCCATCTTTTCCAATTTAACTAATAATTCCCCATGTGGAACCGTGTCAAATGCCTTACTGAAATTGAGGCAACTTACTGAATGTCACACAAATTAGTCCATCCCTCCCCATATTCAGTCTCTGACCGGAATGTTAGAATGAGGCAGAGAACTGGGAAAGTATCACAGTAGGAATACATTAAAAAGTGGGATTAATCAGAGCTGGGCTGCAGACAGAGCCTGTTCTAGAGCTGGTGAAGTGACAGGGACACACTCCTGCTAGTGCTGGCACTGAAATAACGGCAGAAGCAGATCGAAGAGAATGAGCTCATGGGCAGCTGCCCTGTCAGTGCATCACTCACCTGGCAGGTGTTACACAAAACACAGCACTTCCCCCCACTGCCACCACTTCATTATACTGGCCATGGGGCTGTTTGTCCTGCAGGACTTTGATCTCTCTGGGTGGTCCGTGGTGATTCATAACAGAGCCATTAGGGGAGCAGGAGTCATCCCAATGGAAATCTCTCCACTTCTTTCTCAGTGTTACCTTCTTAGCCCTGGCTTTGGAGATGACATTAGCCTTATCCTGTCTTGATTTTAGGTAGGATTTTCATCACCTTCTGGGGCTTGGCAGCTTAGAACTTTTGAGGGCTTTTCTCTGCCTTTTTGGTCCCCGCTGCAGTCAGTACATTCTAGACATGGGCATGGTGACCTTCCTGGGGATCTTGACAGCTTTAGCCAACTTCTTGGTGGCTATTTTCCTGCTCAGAGCCACTGTCTTCTTCTCATGCCTTGTCCTGGGGGCCCAGCTGCTGGTTGAATGGGAAGGAGCCAAAGTGCTGGTGACTTTAGCCCGCACCAAGTTGCCTTTGCTCGTCAGATTCCTGAACCCCAACTGGATGTGGTTCTTGTTCTTCTGCACAGCACAGCCCTGGAGAGGAGGGATCTGCAAATGTACATTCATATGATCCCTTTGTTTAATTGATGAAAACATAAACTAGACACTTAGAGGATTGGAACTGATTTCAGCTGATGGGCAGGTTTGCTAGGTTTTTATGCATTTGGACAGTGAAATGTTGAGTGTTTACATTCATTTCAAGCATCCCCGTATAGTGGAGCTCCTGAACATAATGGAGAATGGTAATCAAAATGTTTTCCCTTTTTTAAAAAAAATAAAAAAATAAAAGAATAAGGAGAGGCTTATTAGAGGGCACTTAGATTTGAAGCAAGGACCACTTGATCTGTAGTCAAACACTCTACCACTGAGCTATACCCCCCTGAGAGCAGATGCTTTCCCCATTGTAGCTGAAGCACATCAGTGATTTCAATAGCAGGGGCAGGTTCTCTCTGGGGCACAGAGATTTTTTGGGGAGTTGGTGGCTCCTTTCTTTCCTCACCCTGGAGTAAACTCAGCTTTTTATTCCATGGTACATGTTTTATGGACTAACAGCAGCAGCTTGAAGAAAGAGGAGAGTGAATATCTCACTCTCAGGGCTGAAGGTGGCCACGTCCTCTCTGCCTGACAGTTGCCATTGGAGTTGAATGCCCCGACTCAGACTAGAGACACAGAAAGGTTTTGCTGTTCGTTGAACAGCAAAGGAGATTGTGTCTGTGTGTGAAACTGAGGAGGGACATGAAACGCCCACAGGGTGGCGCAATGTCCTAAGCTAAGGCAGGAGGGTGAAGGAATGAGGCTGAGGAATGACTGAAGTGGACTCACCTGGGATTGAAATGACATTTGTTTGTGTCGGGCAGTGAGAAATGTGACATTAATTCAGATGCAGGGTTGAGGCTTCTTTAGCTCCTTGTAGAACGTGAACTTGATTTCCCAGAAGGAAGAAAGGGAAAGTCTGGGGCGGCCTTTAGTCCCTGGCTGGAGCAGTGTATAAAAAAGGCTCCAGAGACGCAGCTGGCAATTACAGGCCACTGAGGCTAACGTCAGTACCAGGCACATTGGGTGGAATTGTAGAGCCCAATGATTAGACTCATAGCTAACCAGGATTTGCTGGGTGTATCTATTGGGTTTCCGGGAAACGGGGCGGGCGGAAGCCCGCCCAATGCTAATGGATCCCCCCCTCAGCCTAAGGGGAGGATCCACAGGGCCTCAGAAACCCACTAATTCCGGGGGACAACTAATAAAAGAACAGGGACAGGAGTGCGGTCAAAGGGTCATAAGAAGGGAGCCTGACGGGGACACGGAGCAGAGAACCCCGGACAGCGCCCACTGCTCCTCGAAGGCGTCAAGGGAGCCAGCGGACGCCGCCCAGAGGAACTCCGCCCAGAGACATGAACGGACTAAGGACCGGAAACAATCCCCACAGTCGCAGGAGTCTCCATCAGCCAACCGCCTCTCCCTGGTTGCGTAGATGGCCATCTTAGCCAGGGCAAGGAGGAGGTTGACCAGGAGGTCCCGCGGCCTTGTGGGGCCATGGATAGGGAGTGCATGGAGAAGGAGGTGTGGGGGAAAGTGCAGCCAGAAACGCAATAGGATATTGGTGAGGAGCCAGTATAGGGTCTGCAGCCTGGTGCACTCTAAATAAACGTGCACCAGGGTCTCCACTTTGTTGGGTGTAGCGAGGTGGTCCCCTGCTCCTGCCCTGCGGGGCTTGAAGCAGCCCAGGAGAGGGCTGGGGCTGGGGCAAGGAGCCTGGGCTGATTGGGGGAAGCAGGCTCAGCTATGGCCATGCCCCAGTCAGGCCCAGCTAGCCCCTAGAAGAGGCTGTGAGCCAGGAGCCCAGTCAGTCTCCCTCTGCTTGTAGTGAGAGAAGGGCCTGGCTGCAGGGACCCAAGCAAGACACCTAGAGTGGGAGCAGGGCTGGGGAAGGGCCAGAGGAGCTGGGAGCTCTGGCCTGGAAAGCCCCAGGCTGCAGGCCTGACTATAGGCTGAATAGGTGCAGGGCTGCAATGGGGCAGCCCAGTGGGAAGCAGAGGCGGCAGGTCCAAACCCCTTTGCCTGTGATGAGTGGCTCACACTGCAGTCTGCCCCAGTGAATGGGGGCTGGATGGAGACTGGGCAGTAGCCAAGACTGAGGTGAAGTGGGGATAGTGGGTGGGGGTTCCCCTGGGAGGGAGAGACCCAGAACTGTGGGGGTACTGCCAGGGTAAAAGGGGCACTGGGGTCCTGGGAGGGACAGGGGGCCAGCTGCGGTAAGGCAGATCACCGGCCTGCAGAGGGCACTCTGACAGCTGGAGAGCTAATTCCCAAGACAACCAGCAGGAGGCGCCGCCGGGTGAGTCTGCCCCCGCTTACAGTGGGGAAGAATGAACATGGTTTTTGTAAAGGAAAATCATGTCTCACGAATCTACTATAATTCTTTGAGGGAGTCAACAAGCATGTGGATAAAGGTGATCCCGTGGATATAGTATACTTAGATTTTCAGAAAACCTTTGAGAAGGTCTCTCCCCGAAGGCTCTGAAGCAAAATGGTATAAGATGGAAGGTCCTCTGTGGGATAGGTAACTGGTTCAAAGGCAAGAAAGGGTCTGATTTTCAGAATGGAGAGAGGTAAATAGTGGTGTCCCCCTGGGGTCTGTACTGGGACCAGCACCGTTCAACATACTCTGAAGTGATCTGGAAAAAGGGGTAAACGGTGAGGTGGCAACATTTGCAGATGATACAAACCAACTCAAGTTAGTTACGTCCAAAAGAGAGTGCAAAGTGTGACAAAGGGATCTCGCCAAACGGAGTGAGTGGGCAGTAATAAGGCAGATGAAATTCAATGTGGATAAATGCAAAGTAATGCACATGGGAAAACATGATCCCAATTCTACATTTGAACTGATGGGGTCTAAATTAGCTCTTACAACTTAAGAAAGAGATCTTGGAGTCACTGTGGATAGTTCTCGGAAAACATCTACTCAATGTGCATCGGCAGTCAAAAAAGCCAACAAAATGTTGGGAAGTCATTAGGAAAGGGATGGCTAACAAGACAGAAATATAATATTGCCTCTCTATAAATCTGTGGTATGCCCACATCTTGAATAGTGGAGCTGGCCCTCATCTCAAAAAGATATATCGGAGTTGGGAAAGGTACAGAAAAGGGCAACCAAAATGATTAGGGAGCTTGAACAGCTTCCATGTGAGGTGAGATTAATAAGACTGAGGGGAGTTTTCAGCTTGGAAAAGAGATGACTAAGAACTAGGGGTCACCCGATGAAATGAATAGACAGCAGATTTAAAACAAACCAAAGGAAGTATTTCTTCATCCAACACAGTCAACCTGGGGAAACTTTGCCAGAGGATGTTGTGAGGGCCAAGACTATAACAGGGTCCATCAAAGAACTAGGTAAGTTGATGGAGGACAGGTCCATCATTGGCTATTAGCCAGGATGGGCAGGGATACAAAACCATGCTCTTGTCCCCAGCCTCTATTTGCCGGAAGCTGGGAATGGGCGACGGGATGGATCGCTTGATGATTCCCTGTTCTGTCTATTCCCTCGCGGGCACCTGGCATTGGCCACTGTGGGAGGACAGGATTCTGGGCTGGCTGGACCATTGGTCTGATCCAGTATGGCCGTTCTTATGACCAATAGAGGGCAGTCCTCACCAGCAATATTTATATTTGGTGCACTGAAAGGGCTAACTTTCCAAAGCTGACCCAAAGGTTTAGTAAAAGTGTTTTGGAGAAAAACTCTAAACAGAACAATGTGAATGAAAATTGGGAGCTATTGTTTGAGGAGCTTGTTAGATGGGCCATAAGCTACATTGCATAATTAGCTGAGCTTGCAATGGCCTTCCACTAAACTCGCTGACATTTCTCCGTCTGCAAATGTGGTACCCATTTTAAAACCTAGATCCAATCAATTACAACATGTCAGGGAAGATTCTAGGCATCAATTATCTGATCATTGGGTTGATGGTGATAAACAAGAGATTCTCATAAGGCTCCCTCCCTCCTCCCAAGAGCCACCCTCATCCTCTCTCCCCTTTCTGCTCCAGCATCCTTTGCAAACTTTCGAAGACAGATGCCTTGTGATGGCCTTCGCTCTTGGGGAAGTTGCCTAGTGGTCAGGGTTTCGGTCCTTCGGGGGAAAAGGGCGTGGCAGATGAGCCCAGGGCCCCCCATGGGCTCTGACCCAGGCCACTCTGAGGGCAACATTTCCTACCACCCCGCTATTGTCCAAAGTTTGCAGTTTGTCACAGGAAGCTCTGAACGGTGTCAGCTCACTGCTTGGCACCTCTTTGCGGCCGGGTATGGCAAGGCAGCTCTCTCCTTCTTGGGGTGGCAGCTGTGTCTGTTACACTGACAGATCCGGGTCGGTGACTTGTCGGTGGGTGGGATCAAACTGGGAACTCAGGAGCTTAGTGCGTGGGCCTCCACAGCATGAACTGAAAGCCACCTGGCTGCTGGCTAAGACTGTAGAAAAGACTCATTTTATCTCTCCCTCTAAGTGATCCCGGTGCCACTAGCTGGGACGCCCCACCACACCCTGGAGGTGTGTGGGTTACGTACTTCCCCTAGCTGAGGAAGCGCATCCTGAGCTTCGGAGAGTTTCCAGCTGTAATCCCGGACGACCCCTGTAACAGTGCGACCACTCGCAGGACACTATTGAGAGTATCAATTCAGGACAAATTGCTTCGAGCAGGGCAGTCACAGCCCAAGGCTGGGTGCCCTTTACTATTAAAGCACGTCACAGCAGCCATGCAGAGAGGACTTTGGTTTTACCCCACTGGCTAATCGAACATCATACAAGCAATTCCCTCAGCTATTCCAGTTCCCTTGTATCACCACCAGCACCGCTCCTTATGGGGATGAATGGTTATGAAATCCGATACCCCAGTAAAAGAAAAAACATTCTCTCAAAGGACTCCAAAGGACCAAGCCCCAGATGCAGGTGAATAGATGAGTCAGATCTTACCCACAAATCACGCTCTTGCAAATCCTTTAGCATCTAAAATCTAAAGGTTTATTCATAAAACGAAAGAAATATAGATGAGTTAAAATTGTTAAACGAAATCAGTTACATCTAGTAATGTCAAAGTTCTTGGTTCAGGCTTGTAGCAGTGATGGAATAAACTGCAGGTTCAAATCAAGTCTCTGGAGTCCATCCACAGCTGGGATGGGTCATTCAGTCCTTAGTACAGAGCTTCAGTTTGTAGCAAAGTCCCTCCAGAGGTATGAAGCAGGATTGAAGATAAGATGGAGACGAAACATCAGCCTTTATAGTCTCTTGCCATGTGGTCTTTGTGTTCTTTGTCCCAAGGACACTCTATCCAGTATCAGAGGGGTAGCTGTGTTAGTTTAGATCTGTGGAAGCCAGTAAATAATTAACAAGGTTTTGAAGAGATCTTAATGAATGTTAGTTAGCATGAGTTAGGTTAACTGTGACCCTGGTGACGTGAGGAAGCAAGATAATGTAAGACAGAGTGAATTGTGTGAAAGTTATTACGACCTTGCAATATGCAGTCTTGCAGTCTTGTTTTTCTAGTGAGATAGCAGAAAAGCTTATGTATAAACAAAATGTATTTGTTGCTTTTTACTGTCTCCATGAGTGTCTAAGCTTGTCTGTAACAAAGGTATAAAGGCTTGATGTAATTGTTTACCAGTTGAGAGACCTGTCCAGGACCCTGTGTCCTATGGCACTCTCTCCCTCCATTGTAATTACTGGAGAAATAATAAAGTATTTAATTTTGCTGCACCCAAACAAAAAGCGAGAACAAGTTTTTCTTCGACAATTTGGGGGCTCGTCCGGGATGGCAACGCCCACGGACCCACAGACAACTACTACGGATCATTCCCCTTCGAACCCCATGCCGCCACATGAGAGGTATGAGACCTTTTGAAATCTCTATTGGGGTATCGGAGGAGGACTTTCCGTGAGGACGTCTGTCTCTGTTGGGCTCACGCCATCTGAACTTATTGACTGTGCAGCAGGATCAGATGCAAAGTGGTATTGGGGAGAGGCCCCAATAAGGTTAGTTTATAGCAGTACTGGGAACTGCTGAGTTGGCCAAGGAAATGCATAAGGTAATGCATAAGGTAATGCATAGGTAAATGCATTAGAATGCACCGGTGCTGAGGGGTTTTTACCGCCTCGAGAGGGGTTGTCATACCGCCTCATGGTATTGGTCCGGACCAGGTAAAGATGCATCATGGTTAAAAAAAAAAAAAAAAAAAAAGATAAAAAGGTTGAAAAAGGGTTAAAAAGAAAAAGGAAGAAAAAGAGGCCTTGGGGTGTGTGTGTGTGTACACCAGTGTGAGTGGCTGTTACCGGGCTAGCCCAGTAACTAGTGGATCTTTAGGAGATCCGACCCACGGTGGGCTGACTCAGCCTGGCATAGTCCGGCGAGGAAGCTGCCTGGGTCTAGGGGTGTGTGAACCCATCTTCCCTCCCCTTTCCCTTCCTTGTGGGCTACTGACAGTCTGATCATCTCCTTGGTTTTTGAGCCGCTAGCACGGACAGGACACCCTCTCTGTGTGTGTAAGTGGAAAATGGGTAAGGGACAGTCTAAATATTCCACCTTACCCCCTAAGGGTGCCCCAGCATATTACATGTACGTACATTATGGTCCTAAAACCTGCAGGTATTTAAATGATTGGAATCTGTATACGCTTGAAAATTCATTTAAACAATGCCCATTAGAAGGTACCTTCAATCTAGATAAGATCATATATCTCAGTGGAGCTTTAATCACAGAGAAAAAACCTCTGACACAGTGTGAGCAATTTGTCTAGGAACGGGTTAATTTGAAATTCGGCTTAGCCCTGAGATAAAGGAGAAGTTGTTTTGTCTTCAAGGTCATGAATTAGTGCGGACTATGCTAAGTGCAAAGAAAACTGCTTTCAGCACCAGCTGCTTGTGGAAAATAGAGGCACTACAAGTTACAGAATTGGAATTATATTTGCAAAGCTTAACTTCCCAGTGAGACATGTGTGAGTATTAAAGTGGTTTAAGGCTTGGGGCATTCATATTTTTCCTGAGTGATGTGGGAGTGTTCCCAATACTCTCCATTGTTGTTTTATTATTTTTAATGAAGCTTTAAAATTTGGATACATGGTGTGATTTCTCTATCTACCCCCCCAGTCCTGCAATGTCAGTTTGATCACCTGACATAAGGGATAATTGGTAACAGAAATTTGTCACAGTTTGGTGAGCAATAGAGAATTGGGAAGCCCTGTAGAATTTACACCATCTATCTGTTTTACCCTTGTTATTTTATGTTTGCTTTGTTTGGTATTGTTTGGTATTATATGATAAGGATTGTATGGTTAAAGGTGAGCCCTAACAGAATAAGGAGACACTATTTGGTTTTGGTGCACTATTTAGCTTTGGCTCTGTTTTGTTTAACCGGTTACTGATGTTTTTCTGCTCTGTTCATTTGGGCGTTAGGTGTGTGAGCGGAACTGAACTTCTCGTTCGTAATTCCTCAGGGTGGAAGCCATGTGTGCGATGAAGCTCTGAGGTTGTCCTGAGATTTTTACAGTCCCGCCCCCCTCCCCCCCCCCCCCCCCCCGTAGCGGACAATATAATAGAAGTAGAAAAATTTGGCTTAGACTGTAATTTTCTTTGCTTTTTGTGTAATTTTCTTTTCTGTTTAAGTGTCAGCGGACAAATGGGTGGGTCTCTGGGTAGACCCCCAAAGAGGTTTGGATTATGTGTTAAGTGAATGGCCATGTATTTTTGCCCATGTGGCAAGCCTTACTAGGGAGGACTCAGGTAGTCTTGTGAGTAGAAATGTTTTGCGGACAAGACCAGAAGGGTGGGGGCTAGTTGAGTAGCCCACCCTCCTAGCTAAGAACTGGTTGTGGAACAAGCTCGTGTCCATGGACGGGATGATTCAGTGAGGAAAAAAGGATCGGGCCCCGGCGGACAGGCAACAGACAGAGTGATTGGAAAACAGGTTGGAAACTTTTGAGGGTGTAGTGGAAAGAAGGAGTAAGTGAATATAAGCATGAGGATTTCAAATACTCAGAAGGATATTTGGAATGGTGATTTGCATTGGTAAAGTGGCTGTTGGAAGGAAAAAGCAATTGATTTTTAAGGGAAAATGAAAAATTGACTCTGTGTTTGCTGGGGGGAACAGCACTTGAACTTTGTGAAAAAGCTAAAGAGAACAGTTTTTTTGGTGTCTTTGACATGTTTGTGAATGAATTCAGGCAAAGAAATTATTAGATTGCACTCATTTGGCTATGAACGATTTTGTTAAATCAGTTGAAGAATGTATACAGTGCTATGTAATGAAATTTTATTAGGCCCTACAGGCACTATACGTGGGGATGTTTTCTTTCAGTGTTTAAAAGCAGGAGTTAACAGTAAAAAAAAAAGCAAGCCGGAGAGCATCTGTGTTAATGCAAATTAACTAACTGATAAGGTAGAGGCCGCTGAACCAGGGCTGTCTAAGAAGCACATACGAGAAAATATGGGGTAATTCCTCTGTTTTGCCTAGAATCAACAAGAGTATTTGTATATTTTAAGTATTTAACTGCCCCGAAGAGGTGGATCTCTGTTTTGTCTTTCAGATAATCAAAGAACATTAATGCCAGCTGCACAGCATTCAACGTACTATGATTTACTGGCAGTCACAATTATGTTGTGTGTTCTATGTTCTGTTTTGTGGTGTTTTGTCTCGTGGCCAAAAATTGTTGTGTTTAATATTTTCATGAGATGGTCTGATTTGACATCAAGCGAAAATGTTGCATTGCAATGCAGATACTTGTTTTGTTCAACTTAGAATACAAAGTGTTTAGTTATATCAGAAAAATGTGATATACTAAAGTCTAATACATTTTCTTCAGTAAGAGAAAGAAACTACATTGGCCAAATCTTTTAATTGAGAATTGTTGTTAAAATCATACTGACAGTCTTTGGAAGCAAGGACATGAAAAGTTAACCCACTCCCCATATTGTACGAGGGATCCTTCTGGCTACCTCAGACTTTTAGCCAGAGGGCTGGGGATGGTGGATAGCTATTGGACTAGAAGTTATATTAAGTGAACTTCTCAAAGTGAGTGTGCTTGTCCTGGCTTGTTCTTCCAAAGTTCTGTAATAAGGTTATTTTAGTGAAAGGGTATATGTGGCATACATTGAATGATAATACTTCTGTACTGTATAACAGTACTGTTTATGTGTTCATGGTATGAAAAAGGTGTATAATTGAAGAGTAAAAGTTTCCTTTGTAGGTTAAATGGAAAAAACAACCAGAGAATGGCTAACATGCGCTGGCCCCAGTCAAGGACGCCGCTTGGCTGCCTACCAAGGGAAGGGGCGGGGGAATGGTTGCTGCAATTACACGAGATTGGTGTGCAGCGGCCAGCCCACTCACCTCCTTGGGGACCTTTTGTAGATATTCAGATTGATTTTATTTAAATGTCTACATGTTGTGGTTATGGATATGTATTAGTTTTAGTTGATGTATTTACCACTTGGGTTGAAGCTTTTCCCTGCAGGAAAGCAGGTGTCAGGACTGTTGTGACATTTTGCTTAAAGATTTTGTGCCACGTTTTGCCATCCCTGTGGGTATCAACAGTGATCGTGGAATTCATTTTTACTGGACAGATTGTAAAGGAGTTATGTGCAACTCACTGCCCTCACCACCCACAGTTGGGACAGTGGAACGCCAGAACGGGATTTTAAGGAATATACTGGCCCAGATTTGTGCTGAAACGAACTTAAGGTGGCCGGATGCCCTTCTTTTGGCACTGAGGTGTATGAGAGCCATTCCCAATCGAACGACTGGACTCAGCCTCATGAAATTTGACAGGACACCCAATGCTGACTACCAACTGCACCCCCGCTAACCCCAGCTCAGATGGACATTCATTTGCTGGATAACATAATGCTTAAATATTGTCAGGCACTAATGAAATGTGTTAAGTCTTTTTATGCACAGGTGATGGAAGCACTACCACAGGATCCTGTGTAACCTTGCCACTCGTTGGAACCAGGAGCCTGGGTCTACATAAAGATCCATCAGCGAAAGACTGCCTTGGCTCCATGCTGGAAAGGCCCTTTCCAAGTCCTGCTGACTACCAACACCGTTGTGCAGTGCCACAGACTGACTGCTTGGACCCAGGATTTTCACTGCACAAAGACCCCTCCACATCAGGAGAATTTTCCTATTGATGATTAGCCTATTCTTTCTTCTAGTTCTACTGTGCTTCTGGACAGCAGGGAAAAAGCTCCCTTGTCCACTGACAGACCAACTGTGCCTTTAGACTTTTCTAGAAAAAAGCACAGCTATTACAGGGTGATATGTGCTAGAAACCTCTCCCCTGTAGGATGCTAAACCTCGATTGTTTTGGGAAAGAAGAAGACACACTCACTCCACTGACATTGCCAAGGTCCAGGAATTCCTGACTGAAAAGGACATTGAGAACTGACCCTGGTGAAGAAACAAAGAATTGTACACTGGCAGGAGGAAATTTGTGGGACCCATGCTTGGGACTGTGGTATTAATTGGATTTTGGGGTTTATTCTACAGGCTGCGCCCTGTGTTTTGGATAAATCCTTCAGTATGTATTGCCCTCCCTAGTTGTATTTTACCTGACATTGCTCTTATCCAGTTTTCTACATACCCAGATTGCTCACAAGGGGCTACCATTAGATTAGCACAACAAAAAGGCCTGGGTTATTTCCTCTGGACAAAAAGGGAATTGACCAGATCCCTGTGGGCTGGGGCCAATAGTGTAGTAGCCATTTGGACTATTCTTAAAGGCAACGAACATGATAAGAAATTGGGCCAACTGGAAAAAGCCACTAGCCTTATTTTTGACGCTCAGCTATCTTCAGTACAGGCTGGAGTTGGTGAGTTACATGTCATTTCCACCCTTAGTTCTATGACCCAGAAGTTACTGACAGAGATGGTATTGAATATCACTGAGGCTGGGAAGGCATTGCAGTGGGATCTGGACTAGACTTGGCCCACTGCCCTTCCAGACATGTCAGGAGTACCATCTGATCTGTGGTCATGAAGACATACTTGGACACTTTCTGGATGGAAGTGTGGACATTCACAGTGCTCCTTCCAAGCATATGGACCGGTTAGGGTGGGTGTGGGCTCCCACATACCGAATCCTGCTGGGTCCATGGGGAGGATGCCTGTGGGACTGTAATTGTTTACCGAGACATCTGGGGAAATTAGACCACCTGGTATCTCCAACTGATTTCTAGACAGTACCCCTAGAATGACACCTGACATTTTGGATAAGAATAGAGAGTCAATGGACATTTTGGCCGTTAGAACCACCACAGCTCAGTGTATCTATAAACTGAAGCTAGGGGAAGTTGTCACTGTTTATGACAATATTTGTTGAGAGGGTGGAGGTCAAGGAACTACCCTGACGGGACACCCATTTTTTTTCAACCTAATGATAGCTGTGTGTGCGTTAATGCCACCACTTTACAAGATATACATATTGATCTTACCACTGCTGCAGGCCATTATATCATTTACTGGCCTGCAGATAGAATGCAGATAGAATATTGCAAGTAGCTCTTAGATTTTAGGTATATTTTGATTGGACTAGAATGGTGCCTGATCAGTTTCAAAATTTGCTTTCATTGTTACCAAAGGTTCAAAGAATCTCTGAATTGCAAGGGCAAATTCCCATGCTTTAGAATATATATCAAGCTGGAAGGAATGCCTTTCATACAGCTTATAGAGTGTTTACTTTATGTACTAGGTATGATGTTTTGTGCTTTGTGTTCACGATTGTACAACAGCCCCATTATATTATTCCTATAGGATTGTTATTATTTGTAGTGTTGTTAGTTAATTTAGGATTATATTATTGTTGTTGTTGTTGTAAATAACGTAAGAATAGCAATACCTTTTATGTTCATGCTAATCATGCATTGTCATTACGTCCCATGACGGTTGACATGTTTGCTGTAGAATCTGAAGTCCATGGTTTCATGCGAATTGAGATTTGAGATTGTTTGTTGTACTAGAAGTACAAAAGGGGGGAGTGTGGAAGCCAGTAAATAATTAACAAGGTTTTGAAGAGATCTTAATGAATGTTAGTTAGCATGAGTTAGGTTAACTGTGACCCTGGTGACGTGAGGAAGCAAGATAATGTAAGACAGAGTGAATTGTGTGAAAGTTATTACGACCTTGCAATATGCAGTCTTGCAGTCTTGTTTTTCTAGTGAGATAGCAGAAAAGCTTATGTATAAACAAAATGTATTTGTTGCTTTTTACTGTCTGTATTATTGCTAGAAATTGTCTGAAACAACGGTATAAAGGCTTGATGTAATTGTTTACCAGTTGAGAGACCTGTCCAGGACCCTGTGTCCTATGGCACTCTCTCCCTCCATTGTAATTACTGGAGAAATAATAAAGTATTTAATTTTGCTGCACCCAAACAAAAAGCGAGAACAAGTTTTTCTTCGACAGATCTGTAAAAGCAGCAAAGAGTCCTGTGGCACCTTATAGACTAACAAGTAAGAAGCAGGCGGTGACAACACCTCAACTGCTAGAAGAGAGCCTCATCCTCCCTGATTGAACTAACCTCGTTATCTCTAGCTTGCTTCTTGCTTGCATATATATACCTGCCCCTGGAAATTTCCACTACATGCATCTGACAAAGTGGGGATTCACCCAAGAAAGCTCATGCTTCAAAACATCTGTTAGTCTATAAGGTGCCACAGGACTCTTTGCTGCTTCTATCCAGCATGTGGCACAGAAAAACCTTAGAGTTCTGTCCATAGGCAGATCTCTGCAGACCTTGCTGAGTCACAAGGCGTATCTGCCTTCTCTCAATGGGTCGATTGTGTAGCTGATGGTCCTTAATGGGCCATCAAGCAGTCTAGGCAGAACTGATACCAACTTCTCTGGCTGGGCTGTTCCCTGGAAGCAGAGCACAAGTTTGAAATACAGGCAGCATAGAGCCAATACTCATAACGTCAACTACAAAAATGACACACATCTAGAGATAGCATCATTATAATCAGCCAATCAGAACCCCTCCATAGACCCCTTACACGACAACCTTTCTACAATATTGGCTGCAAATATACAACAGTGGTCACAATGGTGATCTGTACAGTTACAGATTATGTCAATAACGTCACAGGAGATGACACGGCATCAGTGAGACTGATACTGGAATAGCCTCCAGTTTTGGTGTCCTCGTTTGAAAAAGATGTTGTGAAATTGGAGCTGGGGCAGCAAAGAGCCACCAAAGGTTCTGAGAGCTGGAGAAAAATGCCTTCTAGTGAGCTATTGAAAGAGCTCAACCTGTTTAGCTTATCAAAAGAAGATTGAAAGGTGACTTCATTGAACTGCCTTAATGGAGAGATTGGGTATTAAAGGGCTCTTTAATTGTGCAGAGAAAGGCACAACAAGACCCAATGTCTGGAAGGTGAAAAGAGACAAATTCATTTTACAACTAAGGCACAAATATTCTCCATCTCCTGAGGTCATTTAATGAAGACTAGATGCCTTTCTGGAACGTGTTGCCCCAAAGTAGCTCTTGTGTCATACAGGAGGCCTGTGATATGCAGGGGGTCAGATTAGATGCTCTAATGGTCTCTTCTGGCCATAAAGTCAACTAATTTCTGAAAAACTGAGTGTAGCATTGGGAGCAGCGTCTGATGTTTCCCTGTCTAGCCGGCTTGCTGCCTAGAACGAACGCTCCTGGAGTGGGGTGATCCACAGGGAGTAGCTCAAACCTGCAAAGTGCCTGGCCAGGGGCAGGACATTAGCCCAGCAAGGGAGGGGTGTGGCAGTGACATCACAAAGGCCTTTGGCAGGACCTCAGACTATTGGTCCAAGGTGGTGGGGAGGTGGTGACCTCACAGAGAGATGCTGACATCAGCCAGGCAGGACAGGGGCGAGGGGCCAGGGAAACCTCAGAGACCCCTGTGGCTTTGCTTCAGCAAGTCTCCTTCTCCAGGTCTCTCTTTGAGGACTGAGAGAGTATTCGGGTTCACGGACGTGAGCGCCAGGAGGAACCTCTTTCGAGTTTTCTCCTTCCCTTTTAGTGATTTTACTAGAAAACAGCCGTCTCTGTTTAGAAGGTAAGACCTTCCTGGAGGTTTGAAACCTGTTCAGTCTGATCCATCTGGTGAGAGTTGAATTCTAGGCATGGAAAACACGAGCTTAAAGGAGGCAGAATTTTATTGCGCACCTGGGATTTTGTAGCTTAGCATCACTGGGGACATTGGGGTTTGTCCTTTTTGTTTCACCTTTTCCTCCATCCCTCCCTCCCTCCTTTCTCTTTGTCTCTTGCTTCTTTTGTCCTTTTTCCTGTTCACCTCCCACTACCAGGGGGTGGGTGGGTCTGTGTGTGTGTGTTGCGGGGGAGTGCTCTGCAGCTCCCACTGTGGGAGGTCCACACAAAAATGTGGGGCTGAAATAGTGCTCGGGCAGTGATCCCCACCAGTGGCCTGGGCCATCCTTTGGGCTCTCTGGTGAGAACCCTCAGCCTCCTCTCTTCAGTCTCTACCCTGATTGGCTGAGCAGGGGGTTATTGACAGGGAGGAGACTCAGATCCTTGTTGTTCTCTTTTAAGACCAAGGAAATAAGTCAGAATCAGTTCTATGTTTGATGAATTTTCCTGCTTCTCTGCATTAATGGTCTCTGAGCAGTTCATGATTCTCTCTATCATTGCAGTTCTCCTCAAATACTTGCTGAATAATTCCTGTGCACTGCTGTTGGGCTGGAGCTCATCTGAGAGCACTTTACTCAGGTCTTTCAGTGTCTGAAATTCAAGATCCGATGGTCAGTTTGAAAATCAGGGTTCTTGGGTCCTATTCCCAACTCTGCCACTGACTGGCCGTGTGACCTCAGACAAGTCAATTTTTCTTTCTCAGACGTAGCTTCTCCCTCTTTCGAGTAGGGATAATAATGATCCGCTCCTACGAGGGGTGAGCTGCAGCGGGTTCACACGGGTTCGCGCGAACCCGTTGTTAAATTTAGCAGCCATTTTAGAACCGGTTGTTAAGGGCTGCTAAATTTAACAAAAGTTCCCGCCCACTCCTCTCCTGCTCCGCCCCCTTCTCCTCCCCCTCCCCTGCTTCCCGCGAATCAGATGTTCGCGGGAAGCCTGAACAAGCAGCATGGAGGCAGCCAGCAGGTAAGCTGGGGCGCGGAGGGGGAGGGGAGGTGCGGCTGGCTCAGCAGCTCCCGGTCCCAGGCCGCGGCTCCCTCCAGCCCAGCGCCGGCCCGGGGAGTCGGGCCGAGCGGCCGGGCCCCGCGGCGCCGGCCCAGCCCGGGGAGTCGGGCCCCGCGGCGCCGGTCGTGGTCCTGGCAGAGTGGACCCGGTTCCCAGGCAGTGTGGTAAGGGGGCAGGGAGGGGGTGGGTTGTGGGGGGGTGGATAGGGATCAGGGCAGTCAGAGGGCAGGGAACAGGGGGATTGAATGGGGGCAAGGGTGCCGGGGAGCAGTCAGGAAAGAGCAGGGTTGGATGAGGTGGTGGGGGCACTCAGGGACAGAGAGAAGGGGTAGTTGTATGGGGTAGGGGTTCTGGGGGGCCATTGAGAATGAGAGGAGGGGTTGGGTGGGGCGGCAAGGGGCAGTCAGGGGACAGGGAAGGGGGGGATGGGTCAGGGGTCTCGGAGTGTGTGTGTTAAGGAACATGAGGGGTTGGAGGGGCACGACCCCCCGCCACGGAGGGGGGGGAAGGAGGGAACCTGTTGTTAAAAATTTGGCAGCTCATCACTGGCTCCCACCTAGCTCAACACACTCACTCTTCCCCAGCACACACACTGTCTCTCCCCAGAACACAAACAGTCTCTACTCCGCCATGCACACTGCAGTTGAAAAGCAGCTGGCAATCTAGTAAGATGCCCATGGAATGGTGGGATAGAGAAACCTGCATCATGTGATGCTGTACCAGCCCGTGAGGCACTGCAAACCCTTCCCAAAACTCCCTGCAGCCAGTTGCACAGTGGGATAGTTACCCACAGTGCACTGCTCTCTGTTGCCATCCAAGAACTGCTAGCATGGATGTGCTCTGGTGACACAAGGGGCATAGGGAGGACATTCAATAGCTGTTTAGTTAAAACACTTTAACTAAAGCAGCAATGCCAGGGGGTTGGTGGCTCCTTTCTTTCCTCACCCTGGAGTAAACTCATCTTTTTATTCCATTCTTGATGTTTCATGGAATAACAACAGACGACCGAAGAAAGACGTGGACAGGGTGGGTCTCAGGGGAGGGGCAGAGAGGTTCGAGCGGTGGGCAGAGCAGTTCTCGGAGGTGGGGGCAGTGGGCAGGGCGGGTCTCAGGGGAGGGGCAGAGAGGTGGGGGCAGTGGGCAGGGCAGGTCTCTGGGGAGGGGCAGAGAGGTGGGGGCAGTGGGCAGGGTGGGTTGCAGGGATGGGTCAGAGCGGTGGCGGCTGGTGGGCAGAAATTGTGGTACGGGGTGGAGAGGCACGAGCAGCAGGCAGGAAGGCCTTGGGGGAGGAGAGGAGCGAGCGAGAGGTGGATCAGCCGTCCTCAGCCAAAGAAGAAGAGCGCGGGGTGGGAAGTGGCCAAACAGGAGCAAGGGGGGAGCACAGGTGGGGCCTCAGAGAGAGGAGAAGGGTGGGGGGCAGTGCCATAGTCTGGGCACCAATGGGCCCCCCACTTCTAGGGAGCTTCCAGCGCTCACACCCAACCTCCCCAAATGCAAGAACCATGGACCACCTATTCTCTTCATCTTCACTAACCAAGCCCCTCCCCAAGCTATGCTGATGGGAGAAGCCCTCCTGTTGGCACAGCGCTATCTGCACCGGGGTTAGGCTGATATAACTGCATTGCTTACACCCCTGAGTAATGTAGTTACACCGATCTAATTTTGTAGTGTAGACCTGTCCAAAGAACCTTGGGAGTAAAACTTCACCTGCTCCTCTGCTTTACTGAATCCAAACACCAGCAAAGCTTGTCAGGCCCAGATGGAGGTTGGTAGAGAGTCAGGTGTGTGCAGACATGATCCCTTGAGCAGCTGTAGGCGCCATGGCTTAGCTGGCTAAAACCACTGTTTTGTATACAGGAGATCCTGGGTTCAAGTTCCAGTGGTACCTTACTGAGTTGCTTTTGGGGCACCTGGTACTGGCTACTGTCAGAAGACAAGATTCAGAGCTAGATGGACCTTCGGTCTAGCCTAGTGTGGTTTTTCTTATGGTTTAAATTACGCTCACAGGCACTGATGATAGAGTTACTGAAAGTTTGGGAGTTAGGAGCTGATAGGTCAGTGGTCCAGTCCCCTCTCAGACGACCTCCTCCCTCTGGGACAGGGGCAGGTCTGAGCTCTCACACCAAATGCTCATTGTGGCTGCCAGAATCTGTGGGCAGCTCGTTTAGTTTATGCCGAGGGTTGAGTCCTGTTTTGTGCACTGTCTGAGAATGAAAATCCTAACCTGCCCTTTGAAATGACGAATGCAGCAGGACGTGTTTCTGTCCCTGCCCCAGAGCAGACAGACTGATGGAGAAATGCCATGAGGCCAGGGTAATACTCCCCTGCGGTTTTACCATTTCCACTTGCTAAACCCCCTCCCAACCTTCTGGGCTCCTGGAGCAGGGGACTGAGCCTGAGCCGAGACACGGACACTGCAACTTTACAGCCCAAGCCGCATGACCCTGATTAACGTGACACGGGCCAGTCGTGGGTGTTTCATTGCACTGGAGACGTAGCCTAATGTTATGTCTGCACTGCGATTAACACACCCAGGGCACCTGTCTCAAAGCCCGGGTCAGCTGACTCAGGGTTATGGGGCTTGGGCTGCAAGAGTATAAAATTACAGTGCAGACAGATGGTCTTGAGCCCAGTCTCTGAGACCCCACGAGGGGTGAGGGTTTCTGAACCCAGGCTTCAGTGTGAACACAAATATCTGCCCCACAGTTTTTAGCCTCTCAGCTTTAGCTTCATGAGCCCACGTCAGATGGTCCAGGCCAGCCATGCTGCCATCTTTATCCCAGGAGAGATGGACTCTAAGGGTACGTCTCCATTGCAATGTCAGCCCAGGGGTGGCTCGCTGTGCTCAAAGCAGCACCCTGGAAGCCCCATATTCACCACTCTCATATAATGATGATACGGTTTGTACAAAGTCTGCCTGGTGAGGTGTCATTTCAAAAGTCTTGGTCTGTTGAACATTAATATTGTGTTGGATTGTGTGTGTAGCATTGGCTGGGAAGTTTTGCTCTGTGTGTGTGACTGAGATGAGGTTGGGAAATGCCCACCACCAGCCTTTCAGGTGTGACAATGGAGGAGCCAGACCCGCTGCTGGCCCATTAAAGGGATCCACACTGCCAAGGACTATCCCAGGAACCGTGTACAATGCAGACTTCTCCGAGATAGCACAGCGACAATGGGCACTGCTTGACTCACATCCTAGCAAAGGTACTTCCTAGCCAATTGGAAGAAACTATGAAAGGGGGGGTAGAGACATGAATTGGCCTCTCTCCCCCACAACTCAACACCTGTAAACACATCTGGAGGACAAACACTGTTAGGTGTGAGAAGTATAAACTGTTCAATATGTTCAGTTAGTTGGTTAATAAGATGTTTATGAAGTAAATTGAAATTTAATGTGGATAAATGTAAAGTAATGCATATTGGAAAAAATAACCCCAACTATACATACAACATGATGGGGGCTAATTTAGCTACAACGAGTCAGGAAAAAGATCTTGGAGTCATCGTGGATAGTTCTCTGAAGATGTCCACGCAGTGTGCAGAGGCGGTCAAAAAAGCAAACAGGACGTTAGGAATCATTAAAAAGGGGATAGAAAATAAGACTGAGAATATATTATTGCCCTTATATAAATCCATGGTACGCCCACATCTCGGATACTGTGTACAGATGTGGTCTCACCTCAAAAAATATATTCTAGCACTAGAAAAGGTTCAGAAAAGGGCAACTAAAATGATTAGGGGTTTAGAGAGGGTCCCATATGAGGAAAGATTAAAGAGGCTAGGACTCTTCAGCTTGGAAAAGAGAAGACTAAGGGGGGATATGATAGAGGTATATAAAATCATGAGTGATGTTGAGAAAGTGGATAAGGAAAAGTTATTTACTTATTCCCATAATACAAGAACTAGGGGTCACCAAATGAAATTAATAGGCAGCAGGTTTAAAACAAATAAAAGGAAGTTCTTCTTCACGCAGCGCACGGTCAACTTGTGGAACTCCTTGCCTGAGGAGGTTGTGAAGGCTAGGACTATAACAGGGTTTAAAAGGGGACTGGATAAATTCATGGTGGCTAAGTCCATAAATGGCTATTAGCTAGGATGGGTAAGGAATGGTGTCCCTAGCCTCTGTTTGGCAGAGGATGGAAATGGATGGCAGGAGAGAGATCACTTGATCATTGCCTGTTAGGTTCACTCCCTCTGGGGCACCTGGCATTGGCCACTGTCGGTAGACAGATACTGGGCTAGATGGACCCTTGGTCTGACCCGGTACGGCCTTTCTTATGTTCTTATGTAATGTTAAATCACCGGCTTTAAAATAAGATCCAATCTGGAGCATATGAACTATTGACCCCTGGACTCCATCTCTGAGAGGGGACTTGTTTACCATCAGGACACAGGCTCAAACCAGTCCAAACTGGTTTTTCCCGCCAAAACCAGCCCTCAGCGTTCCATCTCCTCAGCACTTTTCCCGCCACAGAAGTGATATAAGGACGTGTTCAGCGCCTGCGCGGGGCCGTCCCCCCCAGCGACGGCCCCTCCACGGTCGGGTCTTCCCAGCGCTCCCGAGCTGGAGAGTGACGAACCCCCTCGGTCCCGCCGTGAGACTGAGGCACAGGAGGCCTGTCACCCCCATTCCTGCCGTCCTGCATCTCTGGTGTCCAGCCTCCCACAGGGCCTCCCTGCCAGCGACGAAACCCACCCGTCGTCTGGACGCCCCAGGGCTCCTCCTCAACGGCTCTAAACCAGCCGGAGAGTGGAAGGTCCTGGGCCTCGCGCCGGCCCGTGGGACCCGCTGCACCTGCACAGGGGGGAAAGGTTTCTGTGCTTGGACATCGTTTAGTGTTTTCCGGTTTCCAAGGGAGGGTTTCTGGGCCTGAGTGTTAAGCTCCCGAAGCCAGTCGCTGTTTGATTGGATTCATTAAGTTTGCATTTTCCCTTCTTCCCCCAGTTTTCTGTACCTTTACCCTGACTACACTGACCTTTGTTTGTGCCAAACCACCTTGTTGCCTCTTTATTGTATTGACAGCTCACAAGGAGGGAGGCTAAATCCACTGGTGATAGAGACAGGAGGGAGTCGAGTTTGTATCTCCTGAGAAAAGGGGCGTTTTCCTTTCCTATTTCTCCCCTGCACCTTCTAACGTTTTCCTTTGAAGCGCTGCCTTATTCCCCTGGAGGTCACAGAGGGGACGTAGCCACCTTCCCCTCTGAGAGTGAGATATTGGCTCGGCTCTTTCTTTACGCTGCTGCTGTTAGTCCATGAAACATCAGGGATGGATGCAAGGCTGAGCTCACTCACCAACTCCCTGTAACATTTCAGTGGCCCAGAGCAATCCTGCCCCCGGCTATTGGCATGATCTGGTGGCCTCTGTGTGACTGGGCAGTGCTAAGATGCAGCCACTTCTGGGGTGGATCCAGGGTGGCCATTATTTGCTAGTGACAGGCCATGGAAATTTCTTACCTATTTTGTCCCTCCAGGCCTTCCATTCTCCTGTTCAAGAGACATCCCCCAGGGCTCCCTCTGCCTGTGTGACTGGCCAGCAGGGGGCAGTGATAACTCTCTATCCACTTCTCAGGCACTGTGAGGTAACAGTGTTGCTGGGTGGGGGTGGGGCTGTGTGGGGAGATAGCAGCTGAAGGGGGATTGTGGTGGGGGAGGCCTCTGGGTGGCTGGGCAGGGGGTACCCTAGTGAGGTTGGTGGGTTCTGGAGATTTGGGGTTTCAGGGGGTGGTTGTGATGTGCCCAGCCCTGAGGCTGTGGGGCCTGGAGGTGGGTATCGCTGGGGGCCTGGTGGCTGCAGAACAGCCGGGGTGGGCGTCTCTTGGGGAGGCGGGACAGGGGGTTAGAGGGAGCCTGGTGCTGTGCCAGGGGCTCTGTCTGGGCTTCCCCCGCAGACTCCTGGGATCGCTGCCCTGCCCAGTGCACAGAGTGTGTGTGGGAGAATCCCCGGCGCTAGGCCAGGGGGTGCCCCTGTAAAGCACCAGGGGATCCCGCAGGGGGGAGGAGGGGGTGCCAGGCAAAGGGCAGGGCAGATCCTGCTGGAGGGCGGGGGGGGGATCCTAGGCAGGCAGTGAGGGACTGAGTTCCCAGTGGGGGTCCCTTTTGGGGGGTCTCTGGCTGTTGTGGTCTCTTGGTGGGGGGGAACCTTTTGGGATTCCCAACCTGGCAATGAAGGTCTGGTGGGGGTTCTCTGGCCCGTGGGGCTCTGAGTGGTATCTGAGGTCCCTGGCCAGGGACTCTGGGGGCTGGGTCCCAGGGAATATCTGGGGGTGGGGGCTGGCTGGGGCTCTAGGGGCTGCTCCTGACCCCTCTTCTTCTCCCTGATTAGCTTATGCCAGAATCCTGGCTCCAAGCACTGCCCGACATTCCCCGGCCAGGCCCAGTCACTGTGATAAATTTCTAGCCACTTATCAGACACTGTGAGGTGAAATCACAGATTTTTGCTCTGCTCCCCTCTTGAAAACTGCAGGAACTTCCAGTTCCATTGTCCTAGATTGTCCAGTCCTTGTCCTGGATCTGGGGGTGAGGGAGGAGGGAAGGGGGTCAGCGCTGCCACACAATGGTCTCTTCCACAGCATTCTGGACTCATTGTTTCTGAACTCTGGTTTCATTGAGACCATTGTTAATCCAGAGTCACTGTATGGAAAGACAAGGAGTGACTCCGGATGGACAGTGGGGCAAATGAGATTAGCAATTCTCCCTGTGAGGAGGGGCTCTCATTAGCTGCTCTCCCCAGAGAGCTAAAGGAGGGAAGCTGCTCAAACGCTCTGTCCCTCTCTGCTCAGGATATTGGGGTTCAGCTTCCTGGGTCAGACGCTGCAGCCTCCATTGTGATCTGGGAGACCAGGCTTAGCAGCTGCTGCTCCCCCAGTGGGGTTCTGTGCTGGGAAGTGACCTGAATTAAAGCTGCTTCTCTGCCTGGCCCAGGGGATGACTTTCTCCAGCTGGTCCTAGCTCCCTAGGGCAGCCCTGGGCCCTGTTAATACTAAATTCTGAGCCAGAGTCTCCAGGTAACTGACAGACCTCAGGGAAAGTGCTGGGGGCTGGCAAGAAAGTGACTCTGCACAAACAGCCCCTCCTTATTTCTCCTCCCAGTAGCAATTGCCAGGAGAAAATCCAGCCATGGGAGAGCAAAGCCCGCAGGAATGGGACTGTCCCAGCCAGAGGACAGGAAGGAGAGACTGAAAGGGGCAGTGGTAGAAATGAGCGGGGAGAGATTTCCAGCTCTCTAGTCCGCCCAGACACATGTATTGCTGCATCTCTGGGCAGAACCACTTTCCAGTGGACAAAACAAGGATCAGACAGAGGAAAAGCCAGTTCCTGACTCCATATTCCCCCTGCTGGGGTGTGGCTGCCGTGGGGTCAGTGTCCGAGGGATCCCCCACAGTGACTCCTTTGGTTTCTAGCCTTGTATTCAGAGACTTTGTTAGGGGGTGAGGGGAGGGAGAAGGGAGGTTAAAAATGTGTCTGGGCTTAGCCTGGCAGGAGAGGCCAGGTCTACATTGTAATAAACAGACTGAGCATTTCCCAGCATGGCAGGATCTAGGGTGTCTGTCTGCAGGGAAAGGGCCTGGGGGAATTCTGATGTGAAATTAACTAAAACTGGTTCTGAAACGCCCACAACTGCCCTTCTCACCCAGACAGGCTGCAGAATGACGTCCATATTTTGCTCCAGCTCATCCCAGCCTGGCGTGGGACAGGGAAGAGAAATGGCTGCAGTGGAGTCAGTTCAGGTAGAGATTATCGGGGGGTTGCTGGTGGGTTCCTGCTGGAGGAGAGGGACAGCAAATACACCGGAGATGGGAAGGTTTGCACAGTCTGGTTTGGAGGTTGGGGCAGGGCAGGAAATTCACAGTGTGGGGAAAGGAGGAGGCCAGGGTGTGGCAAACCTGCTGGGAGTTATTTAATAAGTGGCCTAGATTCTAGGAACAGACCCAGGAGGTTGGGAGGCGGAAATGCCCTAATTTGTGAAGAAAGAAAATAGCCCACCTACATGGAGCTAGTCAAACTGACCAGACTCCCAGTGCTGGAGCCTGAGCTCACTAACCAGCGGCTGCTGTGAGATATGAAGGGGGCACCCATGAGTCAGGCTTATTGGAGCTGCCTCTCCCTTCATATCCCGCTCCTCACAATGAGGAGGTTATTGGGCTTCCTACCAGGGAGCTCTCCCTGGACCCTGCTAGGGGCTCCATCTCCTGTATCGGTCGGTGGCTAGTAGGTGTGTGATGGATCTGCTGGGAGAGACAAGGGGCTCTCGCTTCGTCCCCTCACCCTGGTATTTGCTGGATACTCTGAGCGGGGTGGGGGTGGGACTCTGTTGACTGCGATCCACCCAGAGCTTCCATTTGATTGGCTCCTCTCTGCCACAAATAGTGGGGCTGTGAGTGGGGCAGCAGGTACTGAGTGTTGGACTCTTGCTCTTTCAGGGGCCGGTGACCTTCGAGGAGGTGGCTGTGTATTTCACCAGGGAAGAGTGGGCTCTGCTGGACCCCGCTCAGAGAGCCCTCTACTGGGATGTCATGCAGCAGAACTATGAGACTGTGACCTCGCTGGGTAAGGGTTCCTGTCCCCTCGGTTCTTGGAAGGGGAAATGAAGAGTTAAGGTTCACACCAGCCCCCCAATGCCACCTCTACTCTGTGCTGTTTCAGCATCACCCCAATATGCCAGTGATACACGCACACTACCAGAGACCCTCCCCTGCTGCAGAACACTTTGGGAACAGAGCACAGGAGCCGTATCGCACAGTGTCAAATAGCTCCTGTTTGCTCAAGTGAAACTGGGAGTTAGGTCTGGCATAACTGTTCCATACCCCTAATCATTTGTGTTGCCCTTTTCTGAACCTTTTCCAATTCCAATATATCTTTTTTTGAGATGGGGCGACAACATCTGCATGCAGTATTCAAGATGTGGGTCTATCATGGATTTATTTGCTGTTTCTACAATTATGATATATGATATATTCTGTCATATCTATCCCTTTCTTTATTATTTCCAACATTGCTCGCTTTTTTTCATTGCTGCTGCACATTCGGTGGATGTTTTCAGAGAACTATCCACAGTGACTTCAAGATCCATCTCTTGACTGGAAACAGCTAATTTAGACCCCATCATTCTGTATGTATAGTTGGGATTATGTTTTCCAATGGGCTGCACTATGTGCTATCCTGATATCTAGCATTGCGGAGATCCTGCATTCAGTAATATCCCTGCCCTTCCTGTTCCCTTTCTCCACTGAATCCCACCAGCCGATGGTTACTGTTCCCAGCTTCCCCAGGACTCTCTCGCTGTCTCTGAACCTCTCTGTCAGCAAGAAGCAGTGCCAGGGACACTTGCCCTCTGTCTGGAGTCTTCGATTTCTGGGACATGGATTAACTTTCTCTGTGTTGTAAGAGGCTCTGTCATAAGAGTGTCTGTGACATTAGCCAGAGTACAATCTGGACTGTTAAATAGCTGTGTCCCCTCAGTTCTCCAACCTGGGGTGCCTTTTCCACTGTTTTCCCACGAGAACAGCCCCTCTTGGCCAATTAACACACAGTCTCCAGCATGTAACTAACTCCCAGCTACACAGTATTGAGTGCTGCTAGACAGCCACTCATGAATTACACCTCAGGAGAAAACCAGCAAATTCTCAAGTGCCCAACTTTCCCCCAGAAATGTACGTCTTGCACTGTCCAGCACGCTACTGAACAACACAAGCTCATATGAAGTCTGCCATTTGATCAGTGGAAAATGACATGCACCAGCTTGTTATCCCAAACGGAGTTTCTAACACACTTTAATCCAAACACACTGGTTAGATAAACAATAAACCAAGATTGTTAACTACCGAAAACTAAAACTAGGCCCAGCCCATGAAAGGGGCACTCCCAGGAGAGACTGTATAAAGGCTGGAACATCAAACAACTTTGTAAACCTGAGAGAGCTGCCTTGGGGACAATGACAGGGAGAATCCCCCAAAGTGACTCCTTGGATTCTGCTCTTCTCTGGTCTCTGATTGTTCCTTCCATGGGCCTCCCGGAGCTTCCATTTCCCTGGTGCTGCTGTTCCGTGAATAGTGAGGTTGTGAGTGGGGAAAGAGGTCCTGAGTGTTGGACTCTTGCTCTTTCAGGGGCCGGTGACCTTCGAGGAGGTGGCTGTGCATTTCACCAGGGAAGAGGGGACTCTGCTGGACCCCGCTCAGAGAGCCCTCTACAGGGATGTCATGCAGGAGAACTATGAGACGGTGACCTCGCTGGGTAAGGAGTCCTGTCCCCTCTGTTCTTGGAAGGGGAAATGAAGAATGAAGGTTCATGCCACCCCCACAACACCATCTGTACTCTAACCTCTACTCTGTCCTGTTGCAGCATCCAGGGCAGGCTCCAGGCACCAGCCTACCAAGCACGTGCTTGGGGCAGCACCTTGGGAGGGGGCAGCAATCGGGGTTTGTTTTTGTTGTTTTTTATTTGGCCAGGCGGCGCTGGGGGCAGGGCGGGGACTTGGGCGGCACGACGCGGCGCTGGGGGGGCGGGGACTTGGGCGGCACGACGCGGCGCTGGGGGGGCGGGGACTTGGGCGGCACGACGCGGCGCTGGGGGGGCGGGGACTTGGGCGGCACGACGCGGCGCTGGGGGGGCGGGGACTTGGGCGGCACGACGCGGCGCTGGGGGGGCAGGGACTTGGGCGGTGCAACGCTCAGGGAGGGGTCGGGTGGCTCTCGCGGGCGCAGGGCGGCGCTCCTTTTTTTTCCCTTGGGGCGGCAAAACTGTTAGAGCCGGCCCTGGCAGCATCACCCCAATATGCCAGTGACACACACACTACCAGAGACCCTCCCCTGCTGCAGAACAGTTTGGGAACAGAGCACAGGAGCCGTATCGCAGTGTCAAATAGCTCCTCTTTACTCAAGTAAAACTGGGGGTTAGGGTCCAGCATAACAAACAGAAGCTTCCTACCCCCGGCCTTCTCTCAAACCCTGAGCCTTCTCTACCCAAACCAGAATGTGCTTGGGGTGTAACAAGCAGGCGACTGGAGTCAGAGCCGTCGGTCCAGGGTTACTTATCACACAGACACTCGGTGCATCCTTGAATGCTGGCTGGGGGTATCCAGACAGGGGAGCTCCAGCAGCAGAACACTGAATCTCACCCAGGGTTACAGATGACACAACTCCTCACTGCTCTGGATTGCACCCCAGCATGTGAAAATGGCCTAGGTTGGTAATGACATTTCTTGAGACATGCAGTGTCTTGCTCCCATATCACCAGGTGTAATAACAATAACAGGAAAGGCTGAATATGGAAAACTGATTGTTCAGCTTGCTTTTGACCTGCAATACAGAGAGCAATATATTCCAAATAAGGAAATTAACGTGCAACGTATGTGTCATTGTTTGTGGTTTTAAGCTTTAAAAGGCTTGTGTGATTTTTTTAGCTCAGGGGGACAGTATTCCAATAGCTGTCACCCCCTGCGCACTTTTAACCAAGAAAAGAGCCTCAGGCTGAGCTGATTCAAAATCAATCTTGTGGTCATTTTCCACAACAACTTCAAGTGGTCCCTGTGATGGAATGTAAATGTCTTCTTCCCACCTTCCCCCTGCAGGAGACTGGCTGTTTGACCAGCTGTTTGCCTTGCTGTCTCTGAGGAACTGGTCTGTGGGTGTTCCCCAGAATTGTAACTTTTTCAGTAATCTCATACTGTAAAATCTCATAACTTTACATACAGTGTTACTACACGTTTTAACAGGAGGATAATATTCAGTAGATTATGCGTTTTCACATGATACTTCACAAGCCATACTGCGTACAAAATTGATCATAATTTTCTAGTGAACACAGGGGTATAGACTGACACAGTGTCTGTGTGTGTGTTCCCAGCAGATATGTGGGTATATCAATCCCTCATAAGCATAGTGTTCAGCATCTTCAAGGACCTGGGGAACTGGTCCAGGGAATTCTCTGGTTTACCAAGTGTGACACTGTATGGAATTGTGACACACTTTGGTATTAATAATAAAATAATAATATAATCTGATAAAATTGCAATGAATTGTGCTAGATATGCCATGTAAGGTGTCAGTGAAAATGTTATGATTTGCCAAGTATGATAATATTGTTTCTACGTTTGTATCACCTTTGTATTGTGAGTGATAGATATGTAGGGTATATCTGTATTTCCAGACTTGTGCAGTGTTTCTGGGTGACACCCCCAGACATATTCAATATCTTCATTAACGATCTGGAGGATGGTGTGGACTGCACCCTTAGCAAGTTTGCAGATGACACTAAACTGGGAGGAGTGGTTGATACGCTGGAGGGTAGGGATAGGATACAGAGGGACCTAGACAAATTAGAGGATTGGGCCAAAAGAAATATGATGAGGTTCAACAAGGACAAGTGCAGAGTCCTGCACTTAGGACGGAAGAATCCCATGCACTGCTACAGACTAGGGACCGAATGGCTGGGCAGCAGTTCTGCAGAAAAGGACCTAGGGGTTACGGTGGACGAAAAGCTGAATATGAGTCAACAGTGTGCCCTTGTTGCCAAAAAGGCTAATGGCATTTTGGGTTGTATAAGTAGGGGCATTTCCAGCAGATCAAGGGATGTGATCATTCCCCTCTATTCAGCACTGGTGAGGCCTCATTTGGAGTCCTGTGTCCAGTTTTGGGCCCCACACTACAAGAAGGATGTGGATAAATTGGAGAGAGTCCAGCGGAGGGCAACAAAAATGATTAGGGGGCTGGAGCACATAACTTATGAGGAGAGGCTGAGGGAACTGGGATTGTTTAGTCTGCAGAAGAGAAGAATGAGGGGGGATTTGATAGCTGCTTTCAACTACCTGAAAGGGGGTTCCAAAGAGGATGGATCTAGACTGTTCTCAGTGGTAGAAGATGACAGAACAAGGAGTAATGGTCTCAAGTTGCAGAGGGGGAGGTTTAGGCTGGATATTAGGAAAAACTTTTTCACTAGTAGGGTGGTGAAGAACTGGAATGGGTTACCTAGGGAGGTAGTGGAATCTCCTTCCTTAGAGGTTTTTAAGGTCAGGCTTGACAAAGCCCTGGCTGGGATGATTTAGTTGCGTTTGGTCCTGCTTTGAGCAGGGGGTTGGACTAGATACCTCCTGAGGTCCCTTCCAACCCTGAGATTCTATGATATTGGCATCAACACTGCCTAGCCTGTTTCATGGCCCATTGAGAGTCATCATCTGTACAATGAGCCCATGGAAAGGACCAAGGGGATACACCTATTGAGTCAGCAAGACATGCCGGGATATGCCTGTGTAATGAGAACTTCAAGACTTTTCCATGCCATGTGCTGTGAAGCTTGTGTTTGGGACACAGGAAGTACAGGCCACATGGCAAAAGGAATGTAAAGGGCAGCTGCATCATCTCCATTTTGTCTTCAATCCCCCTTCCTACCTCTGGAGCAACTTCTCTACAAACTGAACCCTGGAACAAAGGACTGAATGACCCATCCAAGCTGTGGATGTGTTCCTGACGGACTTTCAAGCCAGCAACTCACCAATACTGCTAAGAACCTGATATATCCATTTTGGAATGTATCTGACTGCTTTCCCATTTAACTTCTTTCTGTCTTTCTTTCGTTTAAACCTTTAGTTTAGATGCTAAAGGATTGTCTGGCAGGATGGAATTTTTGGTAATATCCAAACCTATACTGACCTGGTGATGTGGCTGAGCCTTTGGGGTCAGAGGAACACTTTGTTTATGTGAGCAGAGTTTTTAAATAACCTCTCACTGTACTGGACCTAGTTGCTGATTGGGAGTCAGAGAACAGGGATGCAATAAAGGGGGCCGTGTGATTTCTTTTTTCAGCTTCTCGATAACCCGTGTGGGGGATCAGAAGCACAGTTGGTGACTGGTCGGTGAGTTTAACTTCAGTGTTAACCAGCAGTTTTGGGAGCATCTGCTCTCCCTTTTTCAGCCTGTCCTAACTTTGGCATTTTCAGTGAGAACTGCCCCTGGCCCACCAGGTCACACTAAGCACTGAAGTTAAATGAATAGAATGTTTTTTTATGACCAAGTCTTATGAAATCAACTGAACTCCTTTGTTTTCTTTCATCTGAGCAGGGTTTCTAGTTTTCCAACTTGATGTGATCTCCCAGCTGGAACAAGGGGAACAGCCATGGGTCCCAGACCTCCAGCGGTCAGAGGAAAGAGAGATCCTGAGATCTTCCTGCACAGGTGAGGAAACATTAAACCACCTCTGAATCTGTAAGTGCCTGAAGGAAATATCTGGGAAGCCCTACAAAGCCCTTGGGGAGGTCTCTCGGTTCATTATTGTCCCTTGCAGGGGTCATATCCTCAGGGTAAATATAGTTCATGGCTTCTGTAGATCCTAGCAGACACCAGGCAGTAGCTTCCTCCCTTCCCCCTGCGTATTTGGATGGGATGTGAAGGCTGAATTCATCCCCCTCCTCTCTCCTATTTGTGGGAAGAGTTTGGGGGAGTTCAGCTCCTGATTTTTATTTGACCTGTCTTCAGCACTTGTTTTTGTTTGGTCTTCCCCTTTCCATCCCTGTTTGAGGTTTCTGTCTCTATCACAGCAGGTGATGCAATGGCATGTGAGAAAGAGGAGCAGAATTCTCAGCCTGAAAATGTTGAGCCAGTGGGTAAAAACAGAACATTATCTCAAAGATGGAAAAGGAATGTGTCCAGGAGTCCTGAGCAGGGAAAATCCTGGGAGATTCAGCACAGACCAAAAACAGATCAAGGAAACCAGCCAGGGAAGAAAGTGGATAAATTTATTTCCTGTTGGGGAACTCAGAAGGTCCTCATGGAAACCACAACACAGCAGGATATCCTCAGGCGAAAGAGAAAAAATACATGCAGGGAAAGTGGAAAAACCTTCTCTCACAGCTCAGCCCTTTCTGTACATCAGAGAATCCACACAGGGGACAGGCCCTATGAATGCACTGAGTGTGGGAAAACCTTCAATCGCAGTTCGCACCTTATTAGTCATCAAACAATCCACAGAGGAGAGAGGCCCTATGAATGCCGTGAGTGTGGGAAATGCTTCACTAGCAGCTCAAACCTTTCTCAACATCAGAGAATCCACACAGGGGAGAGGCCCTTTGAATGCCGTGAGTGTGGGAAATGCTTCACTAGCAGCTCAAACCTTTCTCAACATCAGAGAATCCACACAGGGGAGAGGCCCTTTGAATGCAGTGAGTGTGGGAAAAGCTTCACTAGCAGCTCAGACCTTTCTAAACATCAGAGAATCCACACAGGGGAAAGGCCCTATGAATGCCGTGAGTGTAGGAAAACCTTCAATCGCATTTCACACCTTATTAGGCATCAAACAATCCACAGAGGAGAGAGGCCCTATGAATGCCGTGAGTGTCGGAAATGCTTCACTAGCAGCTCGGCCCTTTCTGTTCATCAGAGAATCCACACAGGGGAAAGGCCCTTTGAATGCCGTGAGTGTGGGAAAACGCTTCACTAGCAGCTCAAACCTTTCTCAACATCAGAGAAACCACACAGGGGAGAGGCACTTTGAATGCAGTGAGGGTGGGAAACGCTTCACTAGCATATCAGACCTTTCTCAACATCAGAGAAACCACACGGGGGAGAGGACCTTTGAATGCCGTGAGTGTGGGAAATGCTTCACTAGCAGCTCAAACCTTTCTCAACATCAGAGAATCCACACGGGGGAGAGGCCCTATGAATGCACTGAGTGCGGGAAAACCTTCAATCGCAGTTCGCACCTTATTAGGCATCAAACAATCCACAGAGGAGAGAGGCCCTATGGATGCCGTGAGTGTGGGAAATGCTTCACTAGCAGCTCAAACCTTAGATTTAATTTACCCTGGTTCCTCAACTGTTGCTACAGCTCTAGTACCCATCAATCCAAAGACTGAGAGAAATGGAGAGTTCCAACCATTGTCCTTTTAGTATCTTATTGTTCCTCTCTCTGTTTTTTGTGCTGGCCTTTCTATTCTATCATTTTCTGCCTTTGTTTAGTTGGTAACAGTTGGTTTCCATCACTCACGTTTGTTTGTTTAAATCTCTATCCGTTGTTAAATAAATTTTTTGCTTGTTCGATAACTGTACTCAGGTGCTGTGTGAGATACAGTAGCAATGGCCCACAGTAAAACTAGTAACCTGGGATACTTGGGGAAGAGAGGATCTGGGATTTCACCAAGTATCTGGTGATCCGGGCTGGACCCCAGAGGGGGACACATTGAAGGAACTCAAGGGTTAAGGTGGCTGCTGTAGCTCAGAGGAGGGTCCTTGAGTTCCAGCAAGCTGGTGAGTTTGGTCACTAACATCCAGCTGCCAAATGCAAAACTCCCTCTTCCTTATGGCAGGTGGCAACAAGGAGACTCACAGTCCTCAGCACCCTGAGAAGGGTCACAATGTGTCTCTATGTTGATCCACCTGTCAAATTCACACAGGGAAAGCTCCCGATAGCACAAAACTCTGCCCTATGAAATCATGGAACATGTGCTCTTTGCTCTGTGAAAGCATGTAAAGAATCCAAGCGCTGGAGGACAGGGTTTGGGTCCAGAGTGACCTAGACAAATTGGAGGATTGGGCCAAAAGAAATCTGAGGAGGTTCAACAAGGAGAAGTGCAGAGTCCTGCACTTAGGACGGAAGAATCCCAGGCACTGCCACAGACTGGGGACTGACGGAGTGAGGGGGGTTTGATAGCAGCCTTCAAGTACCTGAAAGAGCAGCAGTGTGGGCTTTCTTCTGGCCACTTTTGCTGGGCTGGGCAGGCAGCCTGGAGGCCTTTGCAGAAGAGCATTGGGAACTGAGTTAGAAAAACCAATGTGAAAACCAGAACCTCAGGTTTAGACTCATTCATTTATAATATTAAATCTTCAATTCTAGTGTCACAGTCAATACAATTTCTTCAGCCTGATAGTTGCCCAAAGAGAAACTTAACTTCTCTCCAACGGGAGTGCAGAGAAAGCACTTTTCAGAGTCCAAGAGAGACAAGGCGGGTGAGGGTAAGAGCTTGCAGAGGACCAACCTCTGTTGGTGAAAGAGACAAGCTGTGGAGCTAACCCAGCACCCTTCTTCAGTTCTGTGTAGCCTGGAAGGTCGTCTCTTCCATAACCAGCAGTTGGAACATAAGAACAGCCACACTGAGTCAGACCAGTTCATCTAGCCCACTCTCCCGAAAGTGGCCAATGCCCGGCGCCCCAGAGGACCCCTGGGACCAACATGGATACAACACCACCACAAACAAGGTTAAAAGTCAATGCACATGGGAGAAGGATCTTGTGTTTCATTCCTTATGTCCTAGTCCCATCATGTGGCCATTTCCTTTTCTTCCTTTCTGTTAAAAGCTTTGGTGTTTTGCACAGAAACATTATTTCCCCAGGAGAGACCCAGGAGTGGGGGCTGCATTCCTGTGCCAAACAGTCACTGGAAGGGGGCAGACAAAGGCCTTTAGGACGAGGCGTCCGTCACTGTCAAAAGATCATCTTCCTCCTGCAGGTCACTGGCAGCCTGAATTTGTTCCTTATCCTCCCAGAGTCTGGGGGCTGGAATCAGCACTACTCAGCCCCTCCGTACGTAGCAGGAACAAACACAAACCTGGTCTTTAAAACAAGCTGTCCCCTTCCTTCTCAGGGAAGATTTTTCTGTGATTGAAGTTGAGCTTCAGTTGCCCTCTCCTAGGGGCGGGGCGGGTGTGGGGCCAGCTCCCAGTGAGATCTGTTTTCACCTTTGCCCCCTTTCAGTCACTCTGGGATGGTAACTCTGCTCCCAGCTGTCAGGCAGCTTCCAGCCCATCCACCCTGCTCACTAACTCCATGGTCATGTGTCACCCCCTTTGCCAGCACACACAGCCTGCAGGAAAGCTACTCCTGCCAGATGCATTGGTGGTATAGTGGTGTGCATAGGTGTCTTCCAAGCAATTTAGCTGGGTTTGATTCCCAGCCAATGCAATAATGGCTTTTCTCTTCTGTTGTTTCCTCATCTGGAAGTGGTTTAATTTCAGTCACGTGTTACAATCACATTATCTATAGAATGAAATAATAAATGGGTCAAAGTCCAGCAGGTCATACAGGCTGGAGGCACACAAGGGGCTGGAATGTGTCATGTGAGAAAGACAGAACACTGGGAAACGTGCATCTCCCATCCCCTGGCCTTGCGTGTTATGATTCCAGCTCCGTGAGCTGTTTGTATGATGTTCCGGCATGATGGGGAAATGAAGTTTTGAGTCAGTTTTTGCTCCTGCAGATTCCTTTGCTGTTACAATTATAATGACATGAACAAAAGGGAGGCACAATAAACATAACCCCCAAATTGCAATACAGGTGGGGAAAGGGAAGATCACGGTTAAGCCAAACACGTCAAAATAAAAATTAATACTAAAAAAGGGGCAGGGGGAAGAGATCAGGTATGTGGAGATCCCCTTGATAGTTCAACGCACATGGTTAGAATCAACATTCAGACTTGACACTGGAAAACCTGCAGCTACCTGTCTCTCTGAACACCTGTGATGAGCAAGATGGAGTTGGGACACCTGTTGTGCTTCAATCATTTATTGTCTCTCTGTTCTCTCCTTCTACCCCCAATTCCTCGTCTCCAATGTCTCTGCCTCTCTCCTCTTGCTCCCTCTCCCCCGCCCTTTCCAGGAACTCACACTCTACAGCATTTAGGACAAGCCAGAGCTCCCATGTTCTGCACATGAGCCTGTGTCAGAGGACGTGGGACCCAGGTCAGAACCAGTCACCGGATCAATATGTCCCTTTATGGGCGACTTCTCTGCCTGCTCTGCAATTTACATCTCCCCCCCCCGCCCGCAAACAGGGTGGGGTACAGCTGTGACTGAGAGGCCTCACAGGAGAAATTTCAGCCCAAAGACAAATTTGTGTGAAATGTTGAGAAATGAAGAGCCCCCCAAATCCCCAGAACTCTAGTGTCACCCCCATGGCACCAGCACAGGGAACCCAGTGAGATGGGGTTACAGAATACAAGGGGGGAGGCAGCAGGGAGAGAGGTGACAGGGAATCTCTCTTTTTCTTTCTCTCGTCACTTTCTGTTCTTCTCTTTCCTTCCAGGAACTGCAGTCACAGCAGGGAGGGGTTTGTCTCCGTGTCTGTCATGGAGGTGGTGGAAGTGATGGATTCTGTGACTTCCTGCAACCTCCGTGACTTCTGCAGTGGCCCTCAGAGTCAGCAGCTGTTACGCCCCCACTGAGCTCTCTGGCCAGGTGTCCTAATGCCGGGAGCCTCCGATGTAGATCCTAAAATAGCGTTTTTGCACCAGGGGGGCTGAAATTTTGGACCAGACATTGTAGCTCCACTGTTATTTTACTGAATTGCTTCAAAACAGCAAGTGTAGAAAGTCTCCTAAGTGCCAGGCTCTCTGCCATGGAAACAGCTGCCCCTGCTCTCCAGGAGTCTGTGCGTTCCACCCAGCAACGTACACACCTGCTCCGCACTGAAGGGGGGTCAGACAGTGACGGTAACGCAAATCTTCAGACTATTAACCCAGGTCCCTTTCTTTAACCCAGGACATGCCAGTCACCTATTAGCCATGGTGTTATCTTCTCCTTAAAATACCTCTCAGGACATTGAACAGAGGGAGTGAACCCCCCCAAATGGCTCCCTGTTGAGGCGTTGTACCGTACCTGCCCCTGGAGACTCCAGTGATAACCACTACACTACACTACAGAAACTTTGTTGCAGAGCTCTGCCCTTCCCTTCATAAGAACAGAAGAATGGCCAGACTGGGCCAGACCAAAGGTCTATCCAACCCCATATCCTGTCTGCCAACAGTGGCCAATGCCAGGTGCCCCAGAGGGACTGAACCTAACAGGCAATGATCAAGTGATCTCTCTCCTGCCATCCATCTCCACCCTCTGACAAACAGAGGCTAGGGATACCATTCCTTACCCAGGCTGCCTAATAGCCATTAATGGACTTCACCTCCATGAATTTATCTGCAAAAATAATGAGGAGTACTTGTGGCACCTTAGAGACTAACAAACTTATTTGAGCATAAGCTTTCGTGGGCTAAAATCCACTTAATCAGATGCATACAGTGGAAAATACAGCAGGAAGATATATATATACACAGAGAACATGAAAAAATGGGTGTTGCCATCCACACTATAATGAGAGTGAGCAGTTAAGGTGAGCTATTATCAGCAGGAGAAAAAAACCTGTAGTGACAATCGGGATGGCCCATTTCCCACAGTTGACAAGAAGGTGTGAGTAACAGTAGGGGGACAAATAAACATGGGGAAATAGTTTGACTTTGTGTAATGACCCACCCACTCCCAGTCTTTATTCAAGCCTAATTTAATGGTGTCCAGTTTGCAAATTAATTCCAATTCAGCATCTCTCGTGGGAGTCTGTTGTTGAAGGTTTTTTGTTGTAATATTGCGACTTTTAGGTCTGTAATCGAGTGACCAGGGAGATTGAAGTGTTCTCTGGCTGTGTTTGAATGTTATAATTCTTGATGTCTGATTTGTGTCCATTTATTCTTTTATGTAGAGACTCTCTGGTTTGGCCAATGTACATGGCAGAGAGGCATTGCTGGCACATGATGGCACATATCACATTGGTAGATGTGCAGGTGAATGAGCCCCTGATGGCATGGCTGATGTGATTAGGTCCTATGATGGTGTCCCCTGAATAGATATGTGGACAGAGTTGGCAATGTGCTTTGTTGCAAGGATAGGTTCCTGGGTTAGTGGTTTTGTTGTGTAGTTGCTGGTAAGTATTTGCTTCAGGTTGGGTGGCTGTCAGTAAGCAAGGACTGGCCTGTCTCCCAAGATCTGTGAGAGTGAGGGATTGTCCTTCAGGATGGGTTGTAGATCCTTGATGATGCACTGGAGAGGTTTTAGTTGGGGGCTGAAGGTGACGGCTAGTGGGGTTCTGTTACTTTCTTTGTTGGGCCTGTCCTGTAGTAGGTGACTTCTGGGTACTCTTCTGGCTCTGTCAATCTGCTTCTTCACTTCAGCAGGTGGGTAGTGTAGTTGTAAGAACGCTTGATAGAGATCTTGTAGGTGTTTGTCTCTGTCTGAGGGGTTGGAGCAAATGCGGTTGTATCTTAGAGCTTGGCTGTAGACAATGGATTGTGTGATGTGGCCTGGGTGAAAGCTGGAGATGTAGGTAAGTATAGTGTTCAGTATGTTTCCGGTACAGGGTGGTGTTTATGTGACCATCGATTAGCACAATAGTGTCCAGGAAGTGGATCTCTTGTGTGGATTGGTCCAGGCAGAGGTTGTAGGTGGGATGGAAATTGTTGAAATCATGGTGGAATTCCTCAAGGGTTTTCTTTTCCATGGGTCCAGATGATGAAGATGTCATCAGTGTAGCACAAGTAGAGTAGGAGCCTTAGGGGACGAGAGCTGAGGAAATGTTCTAAGTCAGCCATAAAAACGTTGGCATACTGTGGGGCCATGTGAGTACCCATAGCAGTGCCGCTGACTTGAAGGTAAACATTGTCCCCAAATGTGAAATAGTTATGGGTGAGGACAAAGTCACAAAGTTCAGCCTCCAGGTTTGCTGTGACATTATCAGGGATACTGTTCCTGACGGCTTGTAGTCCATCTTTGTGTGGAATGATGATGGAGCGTCTACATAGCCAGACAATCCTGTTGTCAGGGTGCCAATGCCTGAGATGATGGGGCATCCAGGATTTCCAGGTTTATGGCTCTTGGGTAGCAGATAGAATAACGCTGGCTGGGGTTCTAGACTGTCTTATTGCCAAGGGACGGAGAAACTCAGCCAGCAGCAGGGGGTGCATAACACCGCCCTAGTGTGGGGGTGACAGCGCCTCCAAGATCCTGACACCCCTATTGGTTCCACTGCTGGTTGTTTTCCTTTTCCGGTGGGACTTTGGGCAAGTTGCTCCCCCATCTAGGGCTCCGTCCCCAGCAGGCAAATGGGGATTTCGTACCTTCCCGCTATTGGAAAGTGCTGGGAGAATCCCCCAGCCAAAGCTGCTCTGACAGCGCTAAGCAGCATCTGACCATTCAAGGTCGGAGCGCACTGCCCAGAAGGAGGAGTGTTTGTCTCTGGGGTTTCACGTCAGCCCAGTCTAGAGAGAGGGGCCCAGCCATGGGATTTGGCTCAAGAAGACCAAGTCTCCAATTTGTTAAGGGCGTTTTGAATTCCAGTCCTGTGCTCCAAAGTGCTTGGTGTCAGTTGCACATTTTAGAAGCATGCTCTCCACTTCATTTTCCAAATCATTCATGAAACTATTGAATAGTACTGGACCCCGGACTGATCCCTGCCGGACCCACTAGGTGCACCCTCTCCGTTGGGCAGCCAAACCTGGAGAAGGGCTCCTGGAGTCTGGGCTTTCAACCAGCTCTGCACCCACATGACACTGATTGCAGCTGGACCGCATTTCCCTGGTTTGCTTGTGAGAATGTCCTGCGGGACTGTGTCAAAAGCCTTAGTAACCCCAAGACAGATCCCATCTACTGTTTACCCACCTCCACTAGGCCTGGAACCCTGCCAAAGAAGGAAAGGGGCTGGGTTTGGGATGACTTGTTCTTGACAAATCCATGCTCACTTGTCCTAAGAACCAAATTCTCCTGTAGGTGCTGCTGACAAACTGTTTAAGAATGTATTGCAGTAGCTCTCCAGCTATGGAAGTGAGGCTGGCTAGTCTGTAGGTCCCAGGGGTCTCTTTGTTCCCCTTTGAAAGATAGGTCCTGTCTTGTTCATGGATGGGAAGGGATGTTCTTTTTCAGGGATCTCAGATGAGAACTGGGGCACAACACCTGGTTTGTTAAGGCCACAAAAATGGAGGCAGGAACCTCTTCTCTCCTGCTGGCAAAGAACCCCAGGTACCTAAAAGACAGAGACTCACATCCCTGAATGGGCTTTAGAAAGGTCAGTGGTTAAAAAGTTTGGCGCCGACCATTTCTTGTTTCCGCAGACTAGACATTTTAGCAAACTTTAGAATTCCTTGGTGCTAAACACCCTGAAACTCCCCTTTCTCCTTCACAGAGGGCTTTATCGCCCCTTATCTCACTCAGGCTCACGACTGCCCAGAGTTTGAGAACTGTCCCTGTTCCCATTGGGCAGATGGGGAGGAGCCTGAGGTATAGAGAAGGGAAGTGACCTGTCACCAGATGCATCAGACTGAACAGGTTTCAAACCTCCAGGAGGCTCTTACCTTCTAAACAGGGACGGCTGTTTTCTAGTAAAATCACTAAAAGGGAAGGAGAAAACTCGAAAGAGGTTCCTCCTGGCGCTCACGTCCGTGAACCCCAATACTCTCTCAGTCCTCAAAGGGAGACCTGGAAAAGGAGACTTGCTGCAGCAAAGCCACAGGGGTCTCTGAGGTTTCCCTGGCCCCTCGCCCCGGTCCTGCCTGGCTGATGTCAGCATCTCTCTGTGAGGTCACCACCTCCCCACCACCTTGGACCAATAGGCTGAGGTCCTGCCAAAGGCTATGTGTGATGTCATTGCCACACCCCTCCCTTGCTGTGCCAATGTCCTGCCCCTGGCCAGGCACTTTGGAGGTTTGAGCTACTCCCTGAGGCTCACCCCACTCAAGAAGCTTTCGGTCTAGGCAGCAAGCCGTCTAGACAGGGAAACATCAGACGCTGCTCCCAAAGCTACATTCAGTTTTTCAGAAATGAGTCGACTTTATGGCCAGAAGAGACCATTAGAGCATCTAATCTGACCCCCTGCATATCACAGGCCTCCTGTATGACACAAGAGCTACTTTTGGGGCAAACACATTCCAGAAAGGCATCTAGTCTTCATGAAATGACATCAGGAGATGGAGAATCCACCACTTTCCTTGGTAGCTTGTTCCTGTGGTGAATCATCCTCGTTGTTGAATATTTGTGCCTTATTTGTAATATGAATTTGTCTCTTTTCACCTTCCAGCCACTGGGTCTTGTTAGGCCTTTTTCTGCTATTTTAAAGAGCCCTTTAATAGCCAATATTTTCTCTCCATTAAGGCACTTCAACACTTCAGTGAAGTCACCTTTCAATCTTCTTTTGATAAGCTAAACAGGTTGAGCTCTTTCCATAGCTCACTAGAAGGCATTTTTCTCCGGCCCTCAGAACATTTGGTGGCTCTTTGCTGCCCCAGCTCCAATTTCACAACATCTTTTTCACATGAGGACACCAAAACTGGAGGCAGTATTCCAGTATCAGTCTCACTGATGCCGTGTCACCTCCTGTGACGTTATTGACATAATCTGTAACCGTAGAGATCACCGTTGTGACCGCTGTTCTATTTGTAGCCAATATTGTAGAAAGGTTGTCGTGTAAGGGGTCTATGGAGAGGTTCTGATTGGTTGATTATAATGATGCTATCTCTAGATGTGTATCATTTTTGTAGTTGACGTTATGAATATTGGCTCTATGCTGCCCGTATTTCAAACTTGTGCTCTGCTTCCAGGGAACACCCCAGACAAGTTGGTGTCAGTTCCGCCTAGAGCGAACACTCCTTGAGTGGGGTGATCCACCTGGAGTAGCTCAAACCTCCAAAGTGCCTGGCCAGGGGCAGGACATTAGCCCAGAAAGGGAGGGGTGTGGCAGTGACATCACAAAGGCCTTTGGCAGGACCTCAGACTATTGGTCAAAGGTGGTGGGGAGGTGGTGACCTCACAGAGAGATGCTGACATCAGCCAGGCAGGACAGGGGCGAGGGGCCAGGGAAACCTCAGAGACCCCTGTGGCTTTGCTCCAGCAAGTCTCCTTTTCCAGGTCTCTCTCTGAGGACTGAGAGAGTATTCGGGTTCACAGACGTGAGCGCCAGGAGGAACCTCTTTCGAGTTTTCTCCTTCCCTTTTAGTGATTTTACTAGAAAACAGCTGTCCCTGTTTAGAAGGTAAGAGCCTCCTGGAGGTTTGAAACCTGTTCAGTCTGATCCATCTGGTGACAGGTGAATTCTAGGCATGGAAAACACGAGCTTAAGGAGGCAGAATTTTATTCTGAATTTTATTTGATCCCCACCAGTGACCTGGGCCATCCTTTGGGCTCTCTGGTGAGAACCCTCAGCCTCCCGTCCTCAGTCTCTACCCTGATTGGCTGAGCAGGGGGTTATTGACAGGGAGGAGACTCAGATCCTTGTTGGTCTCTTTCAAGACCAAGGAAAGAAGTCAGAACCAGTTCTATGTTTGACGAATGTTGCTGCTTCTCTACATTAATGGTCTCTGAGCAGTTCATGATTCTCTCTAACATTGCAGTTCTCCTCAAATACTTGCTGAATAATTCCTGTGCACTGTTGTTGGTCTGGAGCTCATCTGAGAGCACTTTATTCAGGTCATTCAATGTCTGAAATTCAAGATCCGATGGTTAGTTTGAAAATCAGGGCTCTTGGGTCCTGTTCCCAACTCTGCCACTGACTGGCCGTGTGACCTAAGACAAGTCAATTCTCCTTTCTCAGCCTCAGCTTCTCCCTCTTTCAAGTAGGGATAATAATGATCCGCTCCTACCTACCTCATGGTGGGTGGAGGATGGGATCCATTGGAGAGTGTCACTAGGAGTAGTGCATAATATGAGGTGTCCTATCACATTTACTCAGAGCAGATTATGACATAATAGAATAACGGAAATAGTCTATTTGATTTGTTTTTTTTTATTTTGAAATTGTTAAGAGCAGCAACGACTTAGCTCAGACTGAAGCATCTTATCTAATGTTTGAGATCGAAGTGTCTCCTCTTTGTGTGTGACGAGACAATTTAACGCACTGTGACAAACAGGAGATGCTTTTGTTTTGCCTAGTGGGTCCGGCAGGGATCAGTCCGGGGTCCGGTACTATTCAATAGTTTCATGAATGATTTGGAAGATGGAGCGGAGAGCCTGCTTCCAAAACGTGCAACTGACACCAAGCACTTTGGAGCACAGGACTGGAATTCAAAACACCCGTAACAAATTGGAGACTTGGTCTCCTTGAGCCAAACCCCATGGCTGGGCCCCTCTCTCTAGACTGGGCTGAAGTGAAACCCCAGAGCCAGACACTCCTCCTCCTGGGCAGTGCGCTCCGACCTGGAACGGTCAGATGCTGCTTAGCGCTGTCAGAGCAGCTTTGGGTGGGGGATTCTCCCAGCACTTCCCAATAGCGGGAAGGTACGAAATCCCCATTTGACAGCTGGGGACGGAGCCCTAGAGCGGGGAGCAACTTGCCCAGAGTCCCCCAGGAAAAGGAAAACAACCAGCACTGGAACCAATAGGAAACCCAGCAATGGAACCCAGGAGTCCTGACTCCCAATCCCCGGGCCCGGTCACTCCAGCGGAGCACACTCCCTCTCAAAGGCAGGGGGAGCGGCCGTGAGGGCCTGCTTGTCATTGCCAGCTGTGGGAGGGAGTGTGCAGCAGTGGTTAGCGAAGGGGCCTGGAAAGAAGGCCTGCTGGGTCCCATCCATACTTCTGACACTTGCTGTGACCCTGAGCCAGTAGCTTCCCCTCCCCAGGCCTGTTTCTCGTCAGTAGGGTTGGGGTCGCAGTCCCGACAGCCCAGGGGGGTTGGGAGGCTCCAGGAAGGTGTGTAAAGTGCTGGGATGTCAGGATCCCAGAGGCACTGTCACCCCCACACTAGGACGATGTTCTGCACCCCCTGCTGCTGGCTGAGTTTCTCTGTCCCTTGGCAATAAGACAGCCTAGAACCCCAACCAGGATTATTGTATCTGCTGCCCAAGATCCATAAACCTGGAAATCCTGGACGCCCCATCATCTTAGGCATTGGCACCCTGACAGCAGGATTGTCTGGCTATGTAGACGCCCTCCTCAGGCCCTACGCCACCAGCACTCCCAGCTATCTTCGAGACACCACTGACTTCCTGAGGAAACTACAATGATCTTCCAGAAAACACCATCCTGGCCACTATGGAGGTAGAAGCCCCCTACACCAACATTCCACACAACGATGGACTACAAGCCGTCAGGAACCGTATCCCCGATAATGTCACGGCAAACCTGGAGGCTGAACTTTGTGACTTTGTCCTCACCCATAACTATTTCACATTTGGGGACAATGTGTACCTTCAAGTCAGCAGCACTGCTATGGGTACTCGCATGGCCCCACGGTATGCCAACATTTTTATGGCTGACTTAGAACAACGCTTCCTCAGCTCTCGTCCCCTAAGGCCCCTACTCTACTTGTGCTACACTGCTGACATCTTCAGCATCTGGACCCATGGAAAAGAAGCCCTTGAGGAATTCCACCATGATTTCAACAATTTCCAACCCACCATCAAACTCAGCCTGGACCAGTCCAAACAAGAGATCCACTTCCTGGACACTACAGTGCTAATAAGCGATGGTCACATAAACATCACCCTATACTGGAAACCTACCGACCGCTATACTTACCTACATGCCTCCAGCTTTCACTTAGAAGTCATGGAGGTCGCGGGAAGTCACAGAATCCGTCACTTCCACCACCTCCGTGACAGACACGGATCCCTTCCAATGAGACAAAGCCCTCCCTGCTGTGACTGCAGTTCCTGGAAGGAAAGAGAGACTCCCTGTCACCCAGGGCCGGCTCCAGGCACCAGCCTACCAAGCACGTGCTTCGGGCGGCACCTTGGGAGGGGGCGGCGATTGGGGTTTGGTTTTGTTATTTTTGGTTGGGCGGCGCGCTGTGCCACTCGGTGAGGGTGGGGGCGGGGAATTGGCTGGCGCTACGCGCCACTCGGGGCGGGGACGGCGGGGAATTGGCCGGCGCTATGCGCCGCTCGGGGGGGGCGGGGAATTGGCTGGCGCTACGAGCCACTCGGGGGGGGGGGGAATTGGCTGGCGCTATGCGCCGCTCGGGGGGGGGAATTGGCCGCTCGGGGGAGGGGTGGTAATGGCCTGCGCTACGCGCTGCTGGGGGCAGGGACTTGGGCGGAGCAACGCGCCACTGTGGGGGGGCGGCGCTCTCCTTTTCTGCTTGGGGCGGCAGAAATGTTAGAGCCGGCCCTGCTGTCACCTCTCTCCCTGCTGCCTCCCCCCTTGTATTCTGTAACCCCATCTCACTGGGTTCCCTGTGCTGGTGCCATGGGGGTGACACTAGAGTTCTGGGGATTTGGGGGGCTCTTCATTTCTCAGCATTTCTCACAAATTTGTCTTTGGGCTGAAATTTCTCCTGTTAGGCCTCTCAGTCAGAGCTGTACCCCACCCTGTTTGGGGGGCGAGGGAAGTGGGGAGATGTAAATTGCAGAGCAGGCAGAGAAGTCGCCCATAAAGGGACATATTGATCTGGTGACTGGTTCTGACCGGGGTCACACGTCCTCTAACACAGGCTCATGTGCAGAACATGGGAGCTCTGGCTTGTCCTAAATGCTGTAGACTGTGAGTTCCTGGGAAAGAGCAGGGGAGAGGGAGCAAGAGGAGAAAGGCAGAGACATTGGAGATGAGGAATTGGGGGGAGAAGAAGGAGAGAACAGAGAGACAATAAATGATTGAAGCAGAACAGGTGTCCCAACTCCATCTTGCTCATCACAGGTGTTCAGAGAGACAGGTAGTTGCGGGTTTTCCAGTGTCAAGTCTGAACTTTGATTCTAACAATTTGAGTTCAAATATCAAGGGGATCTCCACATACCTGATCTCTTCCCCCCTCCCCTTTTTAAGTATTAATTTTTATTTTGACGTGTTTGGCTTAACCGTGATTTTCTCTTTCCCCGCCTGTATTGCAATTTGGGGGTTATGTTTATTTTGCCTCCCTTTTGTTCATGTCATTATAATTGTAACAGCAAAGGAACCTGCAGGAGCAAAAACTGACTCAAAACTTCATTTCCCCATCATGCCAGAACATCCTACAAACAGCTCACGCAGCTGGAATCATAACACGCAAGGCCAGGGGATGGGAGATGCAGGTTTCCAAGTGTTCTGTCTTTCTCAGATGACACATTCCAGCCCCTTGTGAGCCTGCATGACCTGCTGGACTTCGACACATTTATTGTCTCATTCTATTGATAATGTGATTGTAACACAATGTGACTGAAATTAAACCACTCCCAGATGAGGAAACAACAAAAGAGAAAAGTCATTATTGCATTGGCTGGGAATCAAACCCAGATAAATTGCTTGGAAGACACCTACGCACACCACTATACCACCAATGCATCTGGCAGGATCAGCTTTCCTGCAGGCTCTGTGTGCTGGCAGAGGGAGTGACACATGACCACAGAGTTAGTGAGCAGGGTGGATGGGCTGGAAGCTGCCTGACAGCTGGGAGCAGAGTTAGGATCCCAGAGTGACTGAAAGGGGGCAAAGGTGAAAACAGATCTCACTGGGAGCTGGCCCCACACCCGTCCCACCCCTAGGAGAGGGAAACTGAAGCTCAACTTCAATCACAGAAAAATCTTCCCTGAGAAGGAAGGGGACAGCTTGTTTTAAAGACCAGGTTTGTGTTTGTTCCTGCTACACACGGAGGGGCTGGGTAGAGCTGATTCCAGCCCCCAGACTTTGGGAGGATAAGGAACAAATTCAGGCTGCCAGTGACCTGCAGGAGGGAGATGATCTTTTGACAGTGACGGACGCCTCGTCCTAAAGGCCTTTGTCTGCCCCCTTCCAGTGACTGTTTGGCACAGGAATGCAGCCCCCACATTCCTGGATCTCTCCTGGGGAAATAACGTTTCTGTGCAAAACACCAAAGCTTTTAACAGAAAGGAAGGAAATGGCCACATGATGGGACTAGGACATAAGGAATGAAACACAGGATGCTTCTCCCATGTGCATTGACTTTTAACCTTGTTTGTGGTGGTGTTGTATCCATGTTGGTCCCAGGTCTCCTCTGGGGCGCCGGGCATTGGCCACTTTCGGGAGAGTGGGCTAGATGAACTGGTCTGACTCAGTGTGGCTGTTCTTATGTTCTAACTGCTGGTTATGGAAGAGACGACCTTCCAGGCTACACAGAACTGAAGAAGGGTGCTGGGTTATCTCCACAGCTTGTCTCTTTCACCAACAGAGGTTGGTCCTTTGCAAGCTCTTACCCTCACCCGCCTTGTCTCTCTTGGACTCTGAAAAGTTTTTTCTCTCCACTCCCCTTGGAGAGATGTTAAGTTTCCCTTTGGGCAACTATCAGGCTGAAGCAATTGTATTGACTGTGACACTAGAATTGACAGGTGGATCAACATAGAGACACATTGTGACCCTTCTCAGGGAGCTGAGGGCTGTGAGTCTCCTTGTTGCCACCTGCCACAAGGAAGAGGGAGTTTTGCATTTGGCAGCTGGATGTTAGTGACCAAACTCACCAGCCTGCTGGAACTCAAGGACCCTCCTCTGAGCTACAGCAGCCACCTTAACCCTTGAGTTCCTTCAATGTGTCCCCCTCTGGGGTCCAGCCCAGATCACCAGATACCTGGTGAAATCCCAGATCCTCTCTTCCCCAAGTATCCCAGGTTACTAGTTTTACTGTGGACCATTGCTACTGTATCTCACACAGCACCTGAGTACAGTTATCGAACAAGCAAAACATTTATTTCACAACGGATAGAGATTTAAACAAACAAACGTGAGTGATGGAAACCAACTGTTACCACTAAACAAAGGCAGAAAATGATAGAATAGAAAGGCCAGCACAAAAAACAGAGAGAGGAACAATAAGATACTAAAAGGACAATGCTTGGAACTCTCCATTTCTCTCAGTCTTTGGATTGATGGATTGATAGAGCTGTAGCTACAGTTGAGGAACCAGGGTAAATTTAATCTAATTAACTTTTCAAGATTAGCCATCATTTCCTGTACGACTAACAAAACACAAAAGCAAGACAACTTTCAGTTTTCCAAAATAATTCACATTATCACACAGTCTCTTACTCTTTAACCAATAACTTCACCTATCATTTCATTTTAATTGGTAACAATAACATATTCAAAGATCACAAATTCTTGTCATATATGTTAGTTTGCTGTTAATCCCCATTGCCAACAACTGAACCCTGGTTCTTATTGTGGTTTGTCCCAACGTAAGTCCCAACCACTTCTGTGAGTTCATATATCTCAGGATCTTCCGCCATATGTGTTGGTAGAAGGGGTCTTCTACGTCGGAATGTTTGCATCATGGAGAAAAATACCTCTCTTTTCACACTTTTTAATCTTTCAAAGTAGGAGGAGGTAGAGAAGTAGTGTAGATGCATAAAACACAAGAGAAACCTCTCTGGTATACACTAAAGACATTTATCGGGATAACTATATTGCTTAGGGGTGTGAAAAATCCACACAGCTGAGCAACGTAGTTACACAGCCCTAACCCCCTGTGTAGATAGTGCTACATGAGCAGGAGAGCTTCTCCTGCCAACATAGCCACCGCCGCTTGCGGGGGCTGGACTAATCAAGTCCGATGGGAGAAATCTCTCCCATTGCCTTAGAGCATCTGTTATAGCAGTGCCAACCAGGCAGCCAGTTTGGGATCCACAGGGAAGGACTGTCCTATGAAGCACTCTCTCTTTGCATCCAAACAGTGAAGGATGACTGTTCTCAATCTAACCCTGGCATACTTTGGAAGTGTAATCAGTGACACTGAACTAGGAAGTGGAGCTGTACAAACGATTTTCCTTGGGTCACCATAGCTTCCTTTACTGGGGTGGAAACCAAGAACTGGGTGTGGACTCTTTCAACCTCAGCTCTTTCCAAATCCTTGGTCTTGGATAGGGTAAAGTTACACTTCTCTGAAGTAGAATACTTTACAAAACCACTTAAAATCTCAGCAGTGTGAATGAGGAATGGCTTCCTGAAACATGCCCAGCTTTTCTTTAATTCGGTGGCACAGGTCCAGGGAAGGGACTGGATACAGGCCTGGATCAGAATCTTCGTTAGTTACCAGAGCTGGAGATTCTATTAAAAAATGGCTATTTTTCGGAAGCTATTACATTTTCAACACTGGTTTCATTTTATACACATCTTTAGCACCTACAAAGGATAAATTTAACAAAAACTCCACTTCTATTTCCTCCACATCTGTGTCATGAAGGGCTGCATTTCCCATAGCATAGGATTAGCTAGGAGAGATCTTCTGTAGGGCCTGGGTTACAAATGCTTTGGGAACCAAACACACGGGCATTTTGCCTAGTTCAAAACCACTTACCATGGAATTCTCTTCTCAGATCATTGGAGACAATATTGCCTTAAACAACTGAAATACACTGTGATCAGATGCACTTCCTTCAGTTAGTTGGGGTTCTGCTGTTGTTCACCATTTCTGAGTGGAGATTTTAAATCACTGCTGTTTTTTGTTAGCCTGTCCAGTAAATTAGAGAGTTCTCTCCTGTTGATAGAACTGCACTTCAGCTTTCTCCATGTCATCATGGAGGGATGGGGAAAAAGCAAAGCTGAAATCATAAATGAGGACTTTAGCAAAGGGTCATTGTCTTAAATTCTTCAATAAATCTGAGCTACATCCTATCAAACTGAACTAATATCCAACTGGGTGACCAAATAGCCTTCAGGAAAGATAGAAACCCACATCACAGAGAGAGAATACATTACAAAGGAAGTGTCAAGTGAAATTCCAGAGCAGGTTACATCTGATTATTCAGAATCAGGACAAGAGAATCTCCCATCACATTCTCCTCTGACCCATTCAAACCTGCTTCACTCATCCCTGTCTCCATAGTCAGTTATGTTATTTACAATTTTTTTTCTATCCTAGCATCCCCATAATGAGGGGAAAACAGCCCTCTTGCCAGAAGTGGCTTTACTATAGATGGAACCTGGAATTTAAACTCTAAATGATCACACTGTATTTGGGATCCATTTGAATCCCACCCCCCAGGTCTTTGACACTTTCATCTCCAGTCATAGCGACTCTGATATAGGATTAAAGAAGTCAAAACATCATCTGCAAGCACAGACAACAGAGAATGCTTCATCACATGACACTTTGAGAAGTGGATGGATAGAATGTGACGAAGATAAACTCTGCCTGGCTCAGGCAAAAGGTAACAGTTCTGCAGTGAAGGGGAAGGAAGGAATCTCTGAGTCATCCCATCTCCTTCCAGTGTCACAGAAGCTGAAATTATACTTTTTTCCTGCCCCTGCTCCTCTTCATTTACATATCATTTGAAAAATTCCCAATATATCTGCTCTTCAGCACAACCCAGAGCGACGTGAGAACAACTGGCAAGGATACAATCTGGATCACTGGTGACTCTAACAATAACTTTGCAATAGGAGGAATGGTATAAATGTGACACTCCCTGGTTCCTCATAGGAAGGGCACACTCAAATTACTTGTGGGATAATAGAAAGAACAAATAGGTCCATCTCAAAAGAGGACAAACTGCAAAAGGCAAAAATGGGCCACTCATCTGGACAAGCTGAGGGATAACGGTGCTGCACACAGTTCAAAGAGCTTTAAAAGTTACTATGTGGGAATCAGGACAAGTATTAAAGAAAAGAAAGTCTTGATAGCCCTAGAGATTTTTACAATGTTGAGCTCCCTTGCAGATTCTCTGATGGCTAACATGGGTTGAGTGCCAAGAGAAGGTTTTCCCACACTCACTGCATTCATAGGGCCTCTCCCCTGTGTGGATTTCCCTGCTCAGGACTCCTGGGGTAGGTCTACACTTACTGCGCGGGTCAACGCGGAGAGTTCGACTTCTCGGAGTTCAAACTATCGCGTCTAATCTAAACGCGATAGTTCGAACTCCCCGCGCGCTCCGGTCGACTCCGGAACTCCACCACTGCAAACGGCGGAGTCTTTAAATATATCAGAGGGATAAATACCAGGGAAGGCGAGGAATTATTTCAGCTCAGTGCTAATGTGGACACGAGGACAAATGGATATAAATTGTCAGTTAGGAAATTTAGGCTTGAAATTAGACGAAGGTTTCTAACCATCAGAGGAGTGCAATTCTGGAACAGCCTACCGAGGGAAACAGTGGGGGCGAAGGACCTCCATGACTTTAAGATTAAGCTGGATAAGTTTATGGAGGGGATGGTATGATAGGATAACGGGTTTAGTCAATAGGTCAATAACGTGCCACACTGGTAATTAGTACAAAGGGTCAATGTTGGGATATTGTTAGCCTTTTCCAGAGGGTCTGGCTGGAGAGTCTTGCCCGCATGCTCAGGGTTCAGCTGATCGCCATATTTGGGGTCGGGAAGGAATTTTCCTCCAGGGTAGATTGGCAGTGGCCCTGGAGGTTTTTCGCCTTCCTCCGAAGCATGGGGCAGGGGTCGCTTGCTGGTGGATTATCTGCTACTTGAAGTCTCTAAATCACGATTTGGAGCATTCAACAGCAGAGTCAAGTGAGTTCAGGAGTGGGTGGATCAGCTTAGGTGGCCTGCATCTTGCAGGAGGTCAGACTAGATGATCATAATGGTCCCTTCTAATCTTGAATTCTATGTTTCTATTATTCTTGGAGTCGCGGATTCGATTCCGCGGCGTCTGGACGGGTGAGTAGTTCGAACTAGGGTACTTCGAATTCAGCTATGCTATTCACGTAGCTGCATTTGCGTACCCTAGTTCGACCCCCCTTCTTAGTATAGACCAGGCCCTGGACACATTCCTTTTCGATCTTTGCGATAATGCTCTGTTTTTACCCACTGGATCAACATTTTCAGGCTGAGAATTCTGCTCCTCTTTCTCACATGCCATTGCATCACCTGCTGTGATAGAGACAGAAACCTCAAACAGGGATGGAAAGGGGAAGACCAAACACAAACAAGTGCTGAAGACAGGTCAAATAAAAATCAGGAGCTGAACTCCCCCAAACTCTTCCCCCAAATAGGAGAGAGGAGGGGGATGAATTCAGCCTTCACATCCCATCCAAATACGCAGGGGGAAGGGAGGAAGCTACTGCCTGGTGTCTGCTAGGATCTACAGGAAGCCATGAACTATATTTACCCTGAGGATATGACCCCTGCTAGGGACAATAATGAACTCAGAGACCTCCCCAAGGGCTTTGTTGGGCATCCCAGATGTTTCCTTCAGGCACTTACAGATTCTGAGTTGGTTTAAATGTTTCCTCACCTGTGCAGGGAGTTCTCAGGATCTCTCTTTCCTCTGACCGCTGGAGGTCTGGGACCCATGGCTCTTGCCCTTGTTCCAGCTGGGAGATCACATTATGTTGGAAAACTAGAAACCCTGCTCAGATGAAAGAAAACAAAGGACTTCAGTTGAGTTCATAAGACTTGGTCATAAAAAAACATTCTATTCATTTAACTTCAGTGCTTAGTGTGACCTGGTGGTCCAGGGGCAGTTCTCACTGAAAATGCCAAGATCAGGGCAGGCTGAAAAAGGGAGAGCAGATGCTCCCAGAACTGGTGGTTAACACTGAAGTTAAACTCACCGACCAGTCACCAACTGTGCTTCTGATCCCCCCCACGGGTTATGTTTTCCAATGGGCTGCACTATGTGCTATTCTGTCATCTAGCACTGCTGAGATCCTGCATTCAGTGATATCCCTGCCCTTCCTGTTCCCTTTCTCCACTGAACCCCACCAGCCCATGCTTCCTGTTCCCAGCTTCCCCAGGACTCTCTCACTGTCTCTGAACCTCTCTGTCAGCAAGAAGCAGAGCCAGGGACACTTGCCCTCTGTCTGGAGTCTTCGATTTCTGGGACATGGATTTACTTTCTCTGTGTTGTAAGAGGCTCTGTCATAATGAGGGTCTGTGACATTACCCAGAGTACAATCTGGACTGTTAAATAGCTGTGTCCCCTCAGTTCTCCAGCCTGGGGTGCCTTTTCCACTGTTTTCCCGTGAGAACAGCCCCTCTTGGCCAATTAACACACAGTCTCCAGCATATAACTCACTCCCAGCTACACAGTATTGAGTGCTGCTAGACAGCCACTCATGAATTACACCTCAGGAGAAAACCAGCAAATTCTCAAGTGCCCAACTTTCCCCCAGAAATGTTCATTTTGCATTGTCCAGCACGCTACTGAACAACACAAGCTCATATGAAGTCTAAATGAGCTTTTCCACTCAAGAGATGGATCTTGGAGTCACTGTGGATAGTTCTCTGAAAACATCCACTCAATGTGCAGCAGCAGTGAAAAAAAGCGAGCAATGTTGGAAATAATTACGAAAGGGATAGATACGACAGAATATATCATATATCATAACTGTAAAAACAGCAAATAAATCCATGATACACCCACATCTTGAATACTGCATGCAGATGTTGTCACCCCATCTCAAAAAAAGATATCTTGGAATTGGAAAAGGTTCAGAAAAGGGCAACACAAATTATTAGGGGTGTGGAACAGTTATGCCAGACCTAATCCCCAGTTTCACTTGAGCAAACAGGAGCTATTTGACACTGTACGATACGGCTCCTGTGCTCTGTTCCCAAAGTGTTCTGCAGCAGGGGAGGGTCTCTGGTAGTGTGTGTGTGTCACTGGCATATTGGGGTGATACTGAAACAGGACAGAGTAGAGGTGGCATTGTGGGGCTGGCGTGAACCTTATCTCTTCATTTCCCCTTCCAAGAACCGAGGGGACAGGAACCCTTACCCAGCGAGGTCACAGTCTCATAGTTCTCCTGCATGACATCCCAGTACAGGGCTCTCTGAGTGGGATACAGCAGAGCCCACTCTTCCCTGGTGAAATGCACAGCCACCTCCTCGAAGGTCACCGGCCCCTGAAACACTAAGAGTCCAACACTCAGGACCTCTTTCCCCACTCACAGCCCCACTATTTGTGGCAGAGAGGAGCCAATCAAATGGAAGCTCTGGGTGGATCGCAGTCAACAGAGTCCCACCCCCACCCCGCTCAGAGTATCCAGCAAATATCAGGGTGAGGGGACGAAGAGAGAGCCCCTTGTCTCTCCCAGCAGATCCATCACACACCTACTAGCCACCGACTGATACAGGAGATGGAGCCCCTAGCAGGGTCCAGGGAGAGCTCCCTGGTAGGAAGCCCAATAACCTCCTCATTGTGAGGAGCGGGATATGAAGGGAGAGGCAGCTCCAACAAGCCTGACTCATGGGTGCCCCCTTCATATCTCACAGCAGCCGCTGGTCAGTGAGCTCAGGCTCCAGCACTATGAGTCTGGTCAGTTTGACTAGCTCCATGTAGGTGGGCTATTTTCTTTCTTCACAAATTAGGGCATTTCCACCTCCCAACCTCCTGGGTCTGTTCCTAGAATCTAGGCCACTTATTAAATAACTCCCAGCGGGTTTGCCACACCCTGGCCTCCTGCTTTCCCCACCCTGTGCATCTCCTGCCCCGCTCCAACCTCCAAACCAGACTGTGCAAACCTTCCCATCTCCGGTGTATTTGCTGTCCCTCTCCTCCAGCAGGAACCCACCAGCAACCCCCCAATAATCTCTACCTGAGTTGGCTCCACTGCAGCCATTTCTCTTCCCTGTCCCACGCCAGGCTGGGATGAGCTGGAGCAAAACATGGACGTCATTCTGCAGCCTGTCTGGGGGAGAAGGGCAGTTGTGGGCGTTTCAGAACCAGTTTTAGTTAATTTCACATCAGAATTCCCCCAGGCCCTTTCCCTGCAGACAGACACCCTAGATCCTGCCATGCTGGGAAATGCTCAATCTGTTTATTACAATGTAGACCTGGCCCCTCCTGCCAGGCTAAGCCCACAAACACATTTTTAACCTCCCTTCTCCCTCCCCTCACCCGCTAACAAAGTCTCTGAACACAAGGCTAGAAAAGAGCAGAACCAAAGGAGTCACCGTGGGGGATTCCCTCGGACACTGACCCCACGGCAGCCACACCCCAGCAGGGGGAATATGGAGTCAGGAACTGGCTTTTCCTCTGTCTGATCCTTGTTTTGTTCACTGGAAAGTGGTTCTGCCCAGGGATGCAGCAATACATGTGTCTGGGAGGACTAGAGAGCTGGAAATCTCTCCCCACTCATTTCTACCACTGCCCCTTTCAGTCTCTCCTTCCCCTGTCCTCTCTCCCTGCCCCTCTGGCTGGGACAGTCCCATTCCTGGGGGCTTTGCTCTCCCATGGCTGGATTTTCTCCTGGCAATTGCTACTGGGAGGAGAAATGAGGAGGGGCTGTTCGTGCAGAGTCACTTTCTTGCCAGACCCCAGCACTTTCCCTGAGGTCTTTCAGTTACCTGGAGACTTGGCTCAGAATTTAGTATTAACAGGGCCCAGGGCTGCCCTAGGGGGCTAGGACCAGATGGAGAAACTCATCCCCTGGGCCAGGCAGAGAAGCAGCTTTAATTCAGGTCACTTCCCAGCACAGAACCCCGCTGCGGGAGCAGCAGCTGCTAAGCCTGGTCTCCCAGATCACAATGGAGGCTGCAGCGTCTGACCCAGGAAGCTGAACCCCAGTATCCTGGGCAGAGAGGGACAGAGCGTTTGAGCAGCTTCCCTCCTTTAGCTCTCTGGGGAGAGCAGCTAATGAGAGCCCCTCCTCACAGGGAGAATTGCTGATCTCATTTGCCCCACTGTCCATCCGGAGTCACTCCTTGTCTTTCCATACAGTGACTCTGGATTAACAATTGTCTCAGTGAAACCAGAGTTCAGAAAGAATGAGTCCAGAATGCTGTGGAAGAGACCATTGTGCGGCAGTGCTGATCCCACTCCCACCTCCCTCATCCCCCAGATCCAGGACAAGGACTGGACAATCTAGGAGAATGGAACTGGAAGTTCCTGCGGTTTTCAAGAAGGGAGAAGAGCAAAAATCTGTGATTTCACCTCACAGTGTTTGATAAGTGGATAGAAAGTTATCTCAGTGACCCTGGCCGGGGAATGTCAGGCAGTGCTTGGAGCCAGGATTCTGGCATAAGCTAATCAGGGAGAAGAAGCGAGGCGCAGACCCCAGAACCCCAGCCAGCCCCCACCCAAATATTCCCTGGGACCCAGCCCGCAGAGTCCCTGGCCAGGGACCTCAGATACCCCACAGAGCCCCACCGGCCAGACAACCCCCACCAGACTATCACTGCCAGGTTGGGAATCCCAAAGGGTTCCCCCCACCAAGAGACCCCAACAGCCAGAGACCCCCCAAAAGGGACCCCCACTGGGAACTCAGTCCCTCACTGCCTGCCTAGGATCCCCCCCCGGCCTCCAGCAGGATCTGCCCTGCCCTTTGCCTGGCACCCCCTCCTCCCCCCTGCGGGATCCCCTGGTGCTTTACAGGGGCACCCCCTGGCCTAGCGCCGGGGATTCTCCCACACACACTCTGTGCACTGGGCAGGGCAGCGATCCCAGGAGTCTGCGGGGGAAGCCCAGACAGAGCCCCTGGCACAGCACCAGGCTCCCTCTAACCCCCTGTCCCGCCTCCCCAAGAGACGCCCACCCCGGCTGTTCTGCAGCCACCAGGCCCCCAGCGATACCCACCTCCAGGACCCACAGCCTCAGGGCCGGGCACATCACACCCACCCCCTGAAACCCCAAATCTCCAGAACCCACCAACCTCACTAGGGTACCCCCTGCCCAGCCACCCAGAGGCCTCCCCCCACCACAATCCCCCTTCAGCTGCTATCTCCCCCCACAGCCCCACCCCCACCCAGCAACACTGTTACCTCACAGTGCCTGAGAAGTGGATAGAAAGTGACCACCGCCCCCTGCTGGCCAGTCACACAGGCAGAGGGAGCCCTGGGGGATGCCTCTTGAACTGGAGTATGGAAGGCCTGGAGGGACAAAATAGGTAAGAAATGTCCATGCCTGTCACTAGCAAATAATGGCCACCATGGATCCACCCCAGAGGTGGCTGCATCTTAGCACTGGGGGAAGCAACCCCTCACAGAGGCCATTTGCCATGGGGTTTGGGATACTTCTCAACTCACACTGCACTCAGAGTGACCTCCTCATCCCGTGCCAGCTGGAGAAAAGAAAAGGGTCCAGCCAACTCTCCTGCTACCAGCTGGGAACCACTGATCCCCCAAACAGGGGGAGGCCTCTGGCTTTGATGGTTATTAAATATCTGGCTGGTCTCTTTCTTCGGCAAACATTTTAACAGAGGTAAAGGAGGGAACAAATGATTCGCAAAGGAGTCGGGAAAGATGATCTCTGGGCAATTTAACCCCCTACAACATCCAGGATGGAGAAGAACTCAGGGCAACAGGCAAGAAAGGAGAAGTTGCTGGAATTCAGAAACACAGAAATTGCCTGAATTGCTGGAATTCAGGCAAAACCTGAGCTTTGAGACCAAAGTTCAGAAATGAAAGAAGGGTGGAAATCTGAGAGATTTTGGATCCATTTTGCAAATTATAGAGAGGAAAGTGGAAAATCAGAGGGATTTTATATCAGTTGTCGATAGGAGGTAAAATCTGAGTGTTTCACATCAATATTTGATAAATGAATAAAGAGGAAATGGGCAACATTTGCAAACATTTTATATCCAGGTTCAAGAATCTGAGAAAAGGTGTAAATCTGAGATTTTCTTGGTATTTTATAATTAGGGAGACAGGGGGAAATATCAGGGCATATTAAATTAGAAACAGAAAACTAGAGAGCAGTGGGGCAAACGTTTAGGGTATTTTATATGAATTTTTGAGATTTGCACAGAAAATGTGTCACAAACTGTGTATTTGATAACATGAGAGAAAAACACCAAGATCTGAGGGGATTTTATATTGCTGTTAACGAACTAGTGGAAAAGGGGGACTGTTGGACTGGATTTTATATGACTGTCCAATACATAAACACAAAGTAATGGTTCACCAACCACCACCATTGCTATCAGCAGAAGGGAGCCCTTTGAGAAGCTGATTAAAAGGGAGGGGGAGGGGGAGCTGAAAGGTCCCTGGATAAAGGAAGGGGGCAGCAGTGGGGGATGGGCGGGTGACTGGCAACTGAGGGTTGGGGGCAACTGTGTTGGTAGTTAGGGGGCAGCAACTGGATTGGGAAACGGGGTCTGGGCAGTCCCCACAGGGGACACGTGCGCCTCCCTTCCAGTGATGAGCTGCTAAAATCTTAACAACCGGTTCCCTATAAAAAGTTCTGATTTAAGAGATGTGCCACAGTATGGATTTTTTGTACCAATAGGGTTACCATACGTCCGTATTTTCCCGGGAGGAATTTTTAAAATTTACCACCCAGACAGCGATGTAAGAACCTAAAAGCCTGACATCTCTGGGAAAATACAGATGTATGTTAATCCGACCTACAGTTCTTTTTTATAAAGATGGGCCTGAACTAGAACTGAGCTCCATTTCCCATGTGTGGGTCCCCGCCACTCCCTGGGGTGTGCTAGGGTGACCAGGTGTCCCGATTTTATTGGGACAGTCTCAATTTTGGGGTCTTTTTCTTATATAGGATCCTATTAACCTCCACCCCATCCCGATTTTTCACACTCGCTGTCTGGTCACCCTAGGGTGTGCACATGTGTGGGTCCCAGCTGCTCCCTGCCCCCCTCATTGAAGCAGGTGTGCAGGGTCAGTGCCCTGGGAACTGCAGGGCACCAGGGGCCATGGGGCTGGCTGCAGACAGGGGCGTGGGGCAGGGCTAGCTGGAGGCAGGGAGTGTGACACAGGCTGGCTGCAACAGGAGCTGGCTGTGGGCAGGTGGTGCAGACAGGCTGTGGCGGGGGTAGAGGCTGTGGCAGGGGTCGGGGGGGTGGCAGGGGGCAGGGACTGTGGTAGGAGGCAAGGGGGGTGGCAGGGGCTGTGGCAGGACGGATGGCATCCGAAGAAGTGGGTATTCACCCACGAAAGCTCATGCTGCAAAACTTCTGTTAGTCTATAAGGTGCCACAGGATTCTTTGCTGCTTCTACAGAACTAGACTAACACGGCTACCCCTCTGATACTTGACACCATGCAAGTCCTAAATATAATTTTCCATCCCATCATTATTCTATTAGTAATCCTAATTGTCCATGTAGAGAAATCTCTGTATTAACTATCTCTATAAATCTTTATGACCTTGCATTGTGTTATTTTGTATTAAGTGTCTTTCTATATTAAGTATCTTTATGACATTGCATCTTGCATGATGTTATTTTGTATTTCATATGACTTGGCATTGTGCCTCTCTATTTTCGTACAACTTTGTATTAGATCCCTATATAGAAAATTGGTAGAAAACTTTGTATCAAATATTATAGCCCCTAAGGATAGTATAGTTAAAGTAAAAAACATGTGCCTTTTTGCTAAAAGTAGAATAAGATCTTCCCCCCACTCTGTAATCAATTGCCCTATTGACTGAATGAGTGAGGCTTGGAAGACACCCACCTCCAGACAGCTATAACAGTTGGAGAGGGAATGGGAGCCAGAGCAAAGGACAATACAACTTGTCAAGTGGGCCCAATAAAGAAGAGCAGACATATTGACAGCCTCAGGGATTAGAAGCAAGCACCTTCTTTAGAAAACACCCTCTTTGAGCAGCATTGGGACAACACCCAGAGAAAAGCAGCACAAAGACCAACGGACACAGACCAATGGACACAGACCCAGATTTTGAATCTTGGTCCTAGATTTGCATAAGGGGGAAGCTGCTATAAATGTGAGGTGTCTTGCAGAAGGACCCCGGGTCTCGTCTTGTCACCATCGGAGCATCGATCCGGATCGGCAGAAGCCCGGTTCCATCCCTCCCCCATCTAACTCACCTGGCCAGTGCAGTTAAGGGGAGCAACTAGTTGGTAACAACAGCAAGACGGCGTGTGTTTGTGAATGCATGACTGTGATATATATCTCATATGCATATCAGAGTATTAATTGATACCTGTATTACTAATAAATGTGGCGTTTTGCCTTAATCCCCCTGAAAAGATCCTGTATAGTACTTTGAGTACAACATTCCGCACTTAAAATATATTGAACTATAACAAAGAGCAGGAACACGGCAGGGATAGGGAAAAACGTCATTTCACCCATTTCACACGGGGGGGGGTTGAACTGTCTCTGTGTTGGAAAATCATAGTGCTAATGAAGCCTTTTTGTATTAGGCCTGAGTGAACCAAAGTTATGCTATGCTTGCCCAAACCGTGTTGGAAAGCTTACAGAACTCATTAGACTGAAGGCCGTGTATTTACCTATGTCAGCTATTTTGCTTATCAGTTTTATTTGGCTCCCCAAGTATATGTTGGCTCCCCAGTATATGCAGCTGTGTTCCCATGAATGTTTCCAAAGTATATAGCACAAAGGGTCGATGGGTGTATCTTGTTTCCCCTTCAGAATGTCAAATGTATCCTCAACAGCTGTATGTATCTTGTAGCCCCCACAAAATGATATATGTATCCTGCGTACCCAATTATCCCCTAACAGATACATGTACAGGGTCTACAGGTCAACCAAATGACGTAGACAAACGTAGGCTAAGTTGTTTTGTTACCGGCTATAAAGGTAGGCCGCTTGGCCATGTCAGGTGTGTCTCTTTCTCTGGCACTAGCCGAGAGGAAACACCCGCTCAGCTGACCGATCAATAAAGGGAATGGTACTTGTCTTCCTGGTCTTCTGTGCCTCCTTGGTGTAATTAGGTAAGCTCCGGGGGGAAACGAGCCCTTTTGGCTAACATCTGGGCAGCCAGGAAATTCCCGGGGGGGGGAGTGGCGGGTGGGCTGGGGAAGGGGGGAGGGGGGTTAATTGGATCCTGTCCCTGTTTGTGCCACTTGCCTCTCGCCCCCGATACAAATTCTCCCTAGTTCTGCCCCTTTTCTCTCTCAGTATCTCACACGGGGCTATAAAATCTGGGGCGATTCCCCCCCATCCCCCTCCAATGATCAGCTCTCCCGTCCCCCCCGATTTCCCCCCTTCTCCCCATGAGTCTCAAACGTCAGTTTAAAATCTTCTCTAGTGAGTGGCATTTTCCCACCCGTTTTATCTGCAGCGATTTGTCCTTGTGCAGGTGGGAAATTGTCGCCCTGAGTCATTCCCCACAACCTGGCTGCCCCTGGAGTGGGGGTGGGATGGCTCAGTGGTTGGAGCACTGGCCTGCTAAACCCAGGGTTGGGAGCTGACTCCTTGCGGGGGCCATTTGGGGATTTAGTTGGGGATTGGCCCTGCTTTGAGCAGGGGGTTGGACTAGACACCTCCTGAGGTCCCTTCCAACCCTGATCTTCTAGGAGATGCCGGGTCTCAGCCAGGGCAGGGAAGGGGGCAGGGGGAGCTGGAGCCGAGTCGCTTGGATGGGCTCTGGCTGGGAAGGTGCAATTCCTCCTCCCCGGCCCACCGGGGGGTGGCGTTGCGCTGCGGGAGCCACGTGAGCTGCCTCCTGGCCCTGCTGCTGCTTCTGCTCTTTGGAGCTCTGGCCCTGGGGCTCCTGCTGCTGGCATGGTGGGTGCCCGGCTGCCTCCTGCTGCTCCCAGCCCCCCCCCCGTGTGAGTGTCTGCACCCCTCCCCCGCCCAGAGCCCCCGTGCCTGCACCCCCCGCCGCAGCCAGCCCCTGCAACCCCTCCCCCAGCCCCTGTCTGCATCCCCTGCCCTGCCCCCCATTGCACCCCCTGCCCTGCCACCCCCCATTGCACCCCCAGCCCCTGTCTGCACCCCCTGCCCTGCCACCCCCCAGTGCACCCTCTGCCCCCAGCCCTGTCTGCACCCCCTGCCCCCAGCCCCCAACCAGCCCCTGTCTGCACCCCTGTCTGCACCCCCTGCCCCCAGCCAGCCCCTGTCTGCACCGACCCTGGCCAGAGCCAGCCCCTGCCATCCGTCCTGCCACAGCCCCTGCCACCCCCTTGCCTCCTACCACAGTCCCTGCCCCCTGCCACCCCCCCCCCCGACCCCTGCCACAGCCTCTACCCCCGCCACAGCCTGTCTGCACCACCTGCCCACAGCCAGCTCCTGTTGCAGCCAGCCTGTGTCACACTCCCTTGCCTCCAGCTAGCCCTGCCCCACGCCCCTGTCTGCAGCCAGCCCCATGGCCCCATGGTGCCCTGCAGTTCCCAGGGCACTGACCCTGCAACACCTGCTTCAATGAGGGGGCAGGGAGCAGCTGGGACCACACACATGTGCACAACCCTAGGGTGACCAGACAGCGAGTGTGAAAAATCGGGATGGGGTGGAGGTTAATAGGATCCTATATAAGAAAAAGACCCCAAAATTGAGACTGTCCCAATAAAATCGGGACCACCTGGTCACCCTAGCACACCCCAGGGAGTGGCGGGGACCCACACATGGGAAATGGAGCTCAGTTCTAATTCAGGCCCATCTTTATAAAAAAGAACTGTAGGTCGGATTAACATACATCTGTATTTTCCCAGAGATGTCAGGCTTTTAGGTTCTTACATCGCTGTCTGGGTGGTAAATTTTAAAAATTCCTCCCGGGAAAATACGGACGTATGGTAACCCTATTGGTACAAAAAATCCATACTGTGGCACATCTCTTAAATCAGAACTTTTTATAGGGAACCGGTTGTTAAGATTTTAGCAGCTCATCACTGGAAGGGAGGCGCACGTGTCCCCTGTGGGGACTGCCCAGACCCCGTTTCCCAATCCCAGTTGTTGCCCCCTAACTACCAACACAGTTGCCCCCAACCATCAGTTGCCAGTCACCCGCCCATCCCCCACTGCTGCCCCCTTCCTTTATCCAGGGACCTTTCAGCTCCCCCTCCCCCTCCCTTTTAATCAGCTTCTCAAAGGGCTCCCTTCTGCCCATGGGAATGGTGGGGGTGGGGGAACCATTACTTTGTGTTTATGTATTGGACAGTCATATAAAATCCAGTCCAACAGTCCCCCTTTTTCAGTAGTTCGTTAACAGCAATATAAAATCCCCTCAGATCTTGGTGTTTTTCTCTCATGTTATCAAATACACAGTTTGTGACACATTTTCTGTGCAAATCTCAAAGATTCATATAAAATACCCTAAACATTTGCCCCACTGCTCTCTAGTTTTCTGTTTCTAATTTAATATGCCCTGAGATTTCCCCCTGTCTCCCTAATTATAAAATACCAAGAAAATCTCAGATTTACACCTTTTCTCAGATTCTTGAACCTGGATATAAAATGTTTGCAAATGTTGCCCATTTCCTCTTTATTCATTTATCAAATATTGATGTGAAACACTCAGATTTTACCTCCTATCGACAACTGATATAAAATCCCTCTGATTTTCCACTTGTCTCTATAATTTGCAAAATGGATCCAAAATCTCTCAGATTTCCACCCTTTCTCTTTCATTTCTGAACGTTGCTCTCAAAGCTCAGGTTTTGCCTCTTTCTGTGTCATTATCAAATGTCAGTTAAAAATCCTATCGGGTTTGGGGCTGTTCCCCGTGTTTCTAAATCCCAGCAACTTCTTCCTTCGAGGGAACCTGTTGCCCTGAGTTCTTCTCCATCCTGGAGGTCGCAGGGGGTGAAATTGCCCAGCGATCATCTTTCCCGACTCCTTTGTGAATCATTTGGTCCCTCCTTTACCTCTGTTAAAATGTTTGCCAAAGAAAGAGACCAGCCAGATATTTAATACCCATCAAAGCCTGAGGCCTTCCCCTGTTTGGGGGGTCAGTGGTTCCCAACCAGTTACAGAAGAGTTGGCTGGACCCTTTTCTCCAGCTGGCACGGGATGAGGAGGTCACTCTGAGTGCAGTGTGAGTTGAGAAGTATCCCAAACCCCATGGCAAATGGCCTTGGTGAGGGGTTGCTTTCCGCAGTGCTAAAGATACAGCCATCTCTGGGGTGGATCCAGGGTGGCCATTATTTGCTAGTGACAGGCGATGGACATTTCTTATCTATTTTGTCCCTCCAGGCCTTCCATAGTCCAGTTCAAGAGACATCCCCCAGGGCTCCCTCTGCCTGTGTGACTGGCCAGCAGGGGGCGGTGGTCACTTTCTATCCACTTCTCAGGCACTGTGAGGTAACAGTGTTGCGGGTGGGGGTGGGGCTGTGGGGGGAGATAGCAGCTGAAGGGGGATTGTGGTGGCTGGAGGCCTCTGGGTGGCTGGGCAGGGGGTACCCTAGTGAGGTTGGTGGGTTCTGGAGATTTGGGGCTTCAGGGGGTGGGTGTGATGTGCCCAGCCCTGAGGCTGTGGGTCCTGGAGGTGGGTTTATCGCTGGGGGCCTGTTGGCTGCAGAACAGCTGGGTGGGCGTCTCTTGGGGAGGCGGGACAGGGGGTTAGAGGGAGCCTGGTGCTGTGCCAGGGGCTCTGTCTGGGCTTCCCCCGCAGACTCCTGGGATCGCTGCCCTGCCCAGTGCACAGAGTGTGTGTGGGAGAATCCCCGGCGCTAGGCCAGGGGGTGCCCCTGTAAAGCACCAGGGGATCCCGCAGGGGGGAGGAGGGGGTGCCAGGCAAAGGGCAGGGCAGATCCTGCTGGAGGGCAGGGGGGGATCCTAGGCAGGCAGTGAGGGACTGAGTTCCTAGTGGGGGTCCCTTTTGGGGGGTCTCTGGCTGTTGGGGTCTCTTGGTGGGGGGAACCCTTTGGGATTCCCAACCTGGCAGTGACGGTCTGGTGGGGGTTCTCTGGCCAGTGGGGCTCTGAGGGGTATCTGAGGTCCCTGGCTACGGACTCTGGGGGCTGGGTCCCAGGGAATATCTGGGTGGGGGCTGGCTGGGGTTCTGGGGGCTGCTCCTCGCTTCTTCTCCCTGATTAGCTTATGCCAGAATCCTGGCTCCAAGCACTGCCCGACATTCCCCAGCCAGGCCCAGTCACTGTGATAACTTTCTAGCCACTTATCAATACACTGTGAGGTGAAATCACAGATTTTTGCTCTTCTCCCTTCTTGAAAACTGCAGGAACTTCCAGTTCCAATCTCCTAGATTGTTCAGTCCTTGTCCTGGATCTGGGGGTGAGGGAGGTGGGAAGGGGGTCAGCACTGCCACACAATGGTCTCTTACACAGCATTCTGGACTCATTCTTTTTGAACTCTGGTTTCACTGAGACAATTGTTAATCCAGAGTCACTGTATGGAAAGACAAGGAGTGACTCCAGATGGACAGTGGGGGAAATGAGATCAGCAATTCTTCCTGTGAGGAGGGGCTCTCGTTAGCTGCTCTCCCCAGAGAGCTAAAGGAGGGAAGCTGCTCAGACGCTCTGTCCCTCTCTGCTCAGGATACTGGGGTTCAGCTTCCTGGGTCAGATGCTGCAGCCTCCATTGTGATCTGGGAGACCAGGCTTAGCAGCTGCTGCTCCCCCAGCGGGGTTCTGTGCTGGGAAGTGACCTGAATTAAAGCTGCTTCTCTGCCTGGCCCAGGGGATGACTTTCTCCAGTTGGTCCTAGCCCCCTAGGCAGCCCTGGGCCCTGTTAATACTAAATTCTGAGCCAGAGTCTCCAGGTAACTGACAGACCTCAGGGAAAGTGCTGGGGTCTGGCAAGAAAGTGACTCTGCACAAACAGCCCCTCCTCATTTCTCCTCCCAGTAGCAATTGCCAGGAGAAAATCCAGCCCTGGGAGAGCAAAGCCCCCAGGAATGGGACTGTCCCTGCCAGAGGGGCAGGGAGAGAGGACAGGGGAAGGAGAGACTGAAAGGGGCAGTGGGAAGAAATGACACATGTATTGCTGCATCCCTGGGCAGAACCACTTTCCAGTGAACAAAACAAGGATCAGACAGAGGAAAAGCCAATTCCTGACTCCATATTCCCCCTGCTTGGGTGTAGCTGCCGTGGGGTCAGTGTCCGAGGGAATCCCCCACAGTGACTCCTTTGGTTCTGCTCTTTTCTATCCTTGTGTTCAGAGACTTTGTTAGGGGGTGAGGGGAGGGAGAAGGGAGGTTAAAAATTTGTCTGGGCTTAGCCTGGCAGGAGGGGCCAGGTCTACATTGTAATAAACAGATTGAGAATTTTCAGCATGGCAGGATCTAGGGTGTCTGTCTGCAGGGAAAGGGCCTGGGGGAATTCTGATGTGAAATTAACTAAAACCGGTTCTGAAATGCCCACAACTGCTCTTCTCCCCCAGACAGGCTGCAGAATGACGTCCATGTCTTGCTCCAGGTCATCCCAGCCTGACGTGGGACAGGGAAGAGAAAATGGCTGCAGTGGAGCCAACTCAGGTAGAGATTATCGGGGGGTTGCTGGTGGGTTCCTGCTGGAGGAGAGGGACAGCAAATACACCGGAGATGGAAGGTTTGCACAGTCTGGTCTGGAGGTTGGAGCGGGGCAGGAAATTCACAGCGTTGGGAAAGGAGGAGGCCAGGGTTGTGGCAAACCCGCTGGGAGTTATTTAATAAGTGGCCTAGATTCTAGGAACAGACCCAGGAGGTTGGGAGGCGGAAATGCCCTAATTTGTGAAGAAAGAAAATAGCCCACCTACATGGAGCTAGTCAAACTGACCAGACTCCCAGTGCTGGAGCCTGAGCTCACTAACCAGCGGCTGCTGTGAGCTATGAAAGGGGCATCCATGAGTCAGGCTTATTGGAGCTGCCTCTCCCTTCATATCCCGCTCCTCACAATGAGGAGGTTATTGGGCTTCCTACCAGGGAGCTCTCCCTGGACCCTGCTAGGGGCTCCATCTCCTGTATCAGTTGGTGGCCAGTAGGGGTGTGATGGATCTGCTGGGAGAGGACAAGGGGCTTTCTCTTCGTCCCCTCACCCTGGTATTTGCTGGATACGCTGAGCGGGGTGGGGGTGGGACTTTGTTGACTGCGATCCACCCAGAGCTTCCATTTGATTGGCTCCTCTCTGGCACAAATAGTGGGGCTGTGAGTGGGGAAAGAGATTCTGAGTGTTGGACTCTTGCTCTTTCAGGGGCCAGTGACCTTCGAGGAGGTGGCTGTGCATTTCACCAGGGAAGAGTGGGCTCTGCTGGACCCCACTCAGAGAGCCCTCTACTGGGATGTCATGCAGCAGAACTATGAGACTGTGACCTCACTGGGTAAGGGTTCCTGTCCCCTCGGTTCTTGGAAGGGGAAATGAAGAGATAAAGCTCACGCCAGCCCCACAATGCCACCTCTACTCTGTCCTGTTTCAGCATCACCCCAATATGCCAGTGACACACACACACACTGCCACAGACCCTCCCCTGCTGCAGAACACTTCGGGAACAGAGCACAGGAGCCGTATCGCACAGTGTCAAATAGCTCCTGTTTGCTCAAGTGAAACTGGGGGTTAGGTCTGGCATAACTGTTCCATACCCCTAGATCATTTTTGTTTGCCCTTTTCTCAACCTTTTCCAATTCCAATATATCTTTTTTTGAGATGGGGCGACAACATCTGCATGCAGTATTCAAGAGGTGGGTGTATCATTGATTCATTTGCTGTTTTTACAAATATGATATATGATATATTCTGTCGTATCTATCCCTTTCTTAATTATTTCCAACATTGTTCGCTTTTTTTTCACTGCTGCTGCACATTGAGTGGATGTTTTCAGAGAACTATCCACAGTGACTCCAAGATCCATCTCTTGAGTGGAAACAGCTAATTTAGACCCCATCATTCTGTATGTATAGTTGGGATTATGTTTTTCCAATGGGCTGCACTATGTGCTATCCTGATATCTAGCACTGCTGAGATCCTGCATTCAGTGATATCCCTGCCCTTCCTGTTCCCTTTCTCCACTGAACCCCACCGGCCCATGCTTCCTGTTCCCAGCTTCCCCAGGACACTCTCTCTGTCTCTGAACCTCTCGGTGCGTCCTTGAATGCTGGCTGGGAGTATCCAGACAGGGGATCTCCAGCAGCAGAACACTGAATCTCACCCAGGATTACAGATGACACAACTCCTCACTGCTCTGGATTGCACCCCAGCATGTGAAAATGGCCTAGGTTGGTTAGTGACATTTCTTGAGACATGCAGAGTCTTGCTCCCATAATCACCAGGTGTGATAATGATAACAGGAAAGGCCGAATATGGGAAACTGATTGTTCAGCTTGCTTTTGACCTGCATCATATTTTGCAATATATTCCAAATAAGGAAACTAACGTGCAACGTATGTGTCATTGTTTGGGGTTTTAAGCTTTAAAAGGCTTGTGTGATTTTTAGCTCAGGGGGACAGTATTCCAATAGCTGTTGCCCCCTGTGCACTTTTAACCAAGAAAAGAGCCTCAGGCTGAGCTGATTCAAAATCAATCGTGTGGTCGTTTTCCACAACAGCTTCAAGAGGTCCCTGTGATGGAATGTAAATGTCTTCTTCACACCTTCCCCCTGCAGGAGAATGGCTCTTTGACCAGCTGTTTGCCTTGCTGTCTCTGAGGAACTGCTCTGTGGGTGTTTCCCAGAATTGTAACTTTTTCAGTAATATCATACAGTAAAATCTCATAACTTTACATACAGTGTTACTACACATTTTAACAGGAGGATAATATTCAGTAGGTTATGCGTTTTCAAATGATACCTCACAAGCCATACTGTGTACAAAATTGATCATAATTTTCTAGAAGAGTGAACACAGGGGTGTAGACTGACACAGTGTCTGAGTGTGTGTTCCCAGCAGATATGTGGGTATTTCAATCCCTCATAAGCACAGTGTTCGGCATCTTCAAGGACCTGGGGAACTAGTCCTGGAAATTCACTGGTTTACCAAGTGTGACACTGGATGGAATTGTGAGACACTTTGGTATTAATAATAAAATAATATTATAATCTGATAAAATTGCAATGAATCGTGCTAGATATGCCATGCCAGGTGTCAGTGAAAATGTTATGATTTTCCACGTATGATAATTTTGTTTCTATGTTTGTATCACCTTTGTATTGTGAGTTATAGATATGTAGGGTATATCTGTATTTCCAGACTTGTGCAGTGTTTCTGGGTGACACCCCCAGACATATTAGCATCAACACTGCCTAGCCTGTTTGATGGGCCCATTGAGGGTCATCAGCCGTACAATGAGCCCATGGAAAGGACCAAGGGGATACACCTATTGAGTCAGCAAGACATGCCGGGGTATGCCTGTGTAATGAGAACTCCAAGGCTTTTCCATGCCACGTGCTGTGAAGCTTGTGTTTGGGACACAGGAAGTACAAGCCACACGGCAAAAGGAATGTAAAGGGCAGCTGCATAATCTCCATTTTGTCTTCAATCCCCCTTCCTACCTCTGGAGCACCTTCTCTACAAACTGAACCCTGGAACAAAGGACTGAATGACCCATCCAATCTGTGGATGTGTTCCAGACGGACTTTCAAGCCAGCAACTCACCAATACTGCTAAGAACCTGATATATCCATTTTGTAATTTATCTGACTGCTTTCCCATTTAACTTCTTTCTGTCTTTCTTTCCTTTAAACCTTTAGGGCTTGGCTACACTTGAAAGTTGCAGCGCTGGGAGTTACAGCGCTGGTCGTGCAGCTGTGCAGGGCCAGCGCTGGTGTGTGGCCACACTCACAGCTACCAGCGCTGGTGTGTGGCCACATTTGCAGCATTTACAGCGCTGTTGGGAGTGCTGCATTATGGGCAGCTATCCCAGCATTCAAGTGGCAACAACGTGCTTTTCAAAAGAGGGGGGTGGAGGGCGGTGTACTGTGACAGGGAGCGGGGAAGATAGCGAGAGTGGATTTTTGGAACCAACACTGTGTGTTAGCTTCCCTGGATTTAAAAATCACAAAATGTTCACGAGCCCTTAGTCTTAACTCTTAATTGCAAACAGCCTGCCTCCAACACGGACTCCCCGCTGTTACACTCACTCCCTGTGGTGTACTGTGACAGGGAGCGGGGAAGATAGAGAGAGTGGATTTTTGGAGCCAACACTGTGTGTTAGCTTCCCTGGATTGAAAAATCACAAAATGTTTGCGAACCCTTAGTCTTAATTGCAAACAGCCTGCATCCAACGCTGTTTCTCTGTCAAGCAAACTGCTTGCCTCTCATTTGATCGTTCACAGCCAGGTACAGATAGCTCCTGTTTGCTGTGATCAGTGTTTGTTTTTTAGATAAGCAGTTCAACGGAGCTCCGTTCGGAGTTCACAACAAAACAAAGAGAGGCTGCATAACAAAACAAAGAAAGTAATTTAGTTAAAAGCATTCTGGGATATCTCCTTATTCCCTGGAGGCCAATAAAAGCGCTGGTGTGTGTCCACACTTGATGAGCAGCGCTGGATCACCAGCGCTGCAATCGCTACACCCCAACCTGGCCAGGTGTACAGCCAGCGCTGCAGCCAGGGAGTTGCAGCACTGGATGTGCCTTGCAGGTGTGGACGGTTACTAATTGCAGCGCTGGAAAGCCTCTACCAGCGCTGCAACTTGCAAGTGTAGCCAAGCCCTTAGTTTAGATGCTAAAGGATTGTCTGGAAGGATGGAATTTTGGGTAATATCCAAACCTATAGTGACCTGGTGATGTGGCTGACCCTTTGGGGTCAGAAGAACACTTTGTTTATGTGAGCAGAGTTTTTAAATAACCTCTCACTGTACTGGACCTAGCTGCTGATTAGGAGCCAGAGAACTTGGATGCAATAAAGGGGGCTGCGTGATTTCTTTTTTCAGCTTCTCGATAACCCGTGTTTGTGACTGGTCGGTGAGTTTAACTTCAGTGTTAACCACCATTTTTGGGAGCATCTGCTCTCCCTTTTTTCAGCCTGCCCTAACTTTGGCATTTTCAGTGAGAACTGCCCCTGGCCCACCAGGTCACACTAAGCACTGAAGTTAAAGTAATAGAATGTTTTTTTTATGCCCAAGTCTTATGAAATCAACTGAACTCCTTTGTTTTCTTTCATCTGAGCAGGGTTTCTAGTTTTCCAGCGTGATGTGATCTCCCAGCTGGAACAAGGGGAAGAGCCATGCGTCCCAGACCTCCAAGGTTCAGAGGAAAGAGAGATCCTGAGATCTCCCTGCACAGGTGAGGAAACATTAAACCACCCAGAATCTGTAAGTGCCTGAAGGAAACATCTGGGATGCCTAACAAAGCCCTTGGGAGGTCTCTCAGTTCATTATTGCCCCTAGCAGGGGTCATATCCTCAGGGTAAATATAGATCTTCTTTGAGTGCTTGCTCATATCCATTCCAGTAAGTGTGCGCGCGCCGCGTGCACGCTTGTCAGAAGATTTTTACCCTAGCAACACTCGGTGGGTCAGCACCGCTATAGCACCGGATATATACCCCTCCCGACCCATCCGCCCCTCAGTTCCTTCTTACCGCCCGTGGACGGTCATTGGAACAGTGGAGAGTGGCTTTGCTGACCTCCACATCCCTAGCTTCTTGTAGTTATTTACTCTTTATCGTGTATATAGTTCAAGTTCTTGTAGTTATAGTTAATTTTAGTACGTATTTTCATAGTTAGTGTATATAGTTAAGCGGGGGATTGGGGGAGTAGCCCCCTTTCCTCCGACCCGGTGCGGGCTCATGCCCAAGGCACCGGGATTTAATCCCTGCTCGGTGTGCCAGAAGCCGATGCCAGTGGGGGATCCTCATGACTGCTGCCTAAAATGCTTAGGAGAATCCCACCTGACAGACAGGTGCCGAATTTGCAAGTCGTTCAAGCCAAGAACGAAGAAGGAGCGGGACTTCTGACTAAAGCAGCTCCTTATGGAATCGGCCCTTAGTCCTGCGGTGCCGGCACCGTCCACCCAACCTGCATCGATGAGGAGCGCACCTTTGGCACCGGATCGCTCCAGTACCAAAAAGGACTCCCAGCACTGGCATCTGCCAGCACCGGCTCCCCGGCACTGCTCCCTTTCCCCGACTGGGAAATGACGTACTGCTCCGACCCCATCCTTGCAGAAGGAGCACACATCAAAGTCCATCCGTCGGATCCCGGTAACTGCTGCGGCACCGCCAACACCGGCAACGCAGTTGGCAGCTCCTCGTAGCACGGCACCATCAATTCCGGTACTGCATTGAGTCTGGTGCCACATAGCTCCCCAGCTCATGCTGTGGTCGAGCTCACTCTCCCTTGTACGCCGGAGACCTTCTCAACGGCAAGAGAACTCATCGCGCTGACGGAGTCGATGCAGCCTCAACCCCCGGCACCACCGGTGCAGGTTATCCAATCCATCGGCAAGCTGGCCCTGATAAGGCCTCCTTCCGTCGGTCCACCGGAGAGACATCTTTCCAGGTCGCGGTCTCGGAGACATTCCTGCTCCTGCCGTTCCCAATTCCGGCACTGCTCGGAGTTCCGGCACCGCTCTCCATCGCAGTACCGGTCGTACTCGCGGAGACTTTCAAGATCTCTGTCACCGGACAGATACTCCTGATACTGATCCGGCTCTCGGTACCGATCTCAGTACCGTGCGTCCCGCAGTCACTCCCGGCACAGGGACTCAAGATCCTGGTCGACCTCCCGGCACCGGCACGGTAGAAGGTCCCGGTCTCGTTCGTGGCACCGACAAGACCGGTACCGCTCACCGGTACTGCCCCGGGACTGAACGTCAGGAACAGCAGTACCTACCAGGGTCTCTCGGCCCCGCCGTGGCCTTCGAGACACATGTCAATGTCGTCCCAGGCTGGGAGTGCTTCTTACCACCAGGACTGGGCATCTGATATTCCGTGCCACCATCCAGAGGCACAAAGCCAGGAGCAAGGTCCTCATCGATGGGCCTTTTGGACTCCGTGGGCATATCACGAGGCCCAAGGTGCCCCACTTGTGGCTCAACGCTCCGGCCCCTCAGAGCACAGGGTTCCTGAAGCGACTGTAAGCCATCCTCCTCCCGCAGGCACGGACGAAGATCCACTTCAATCTGCAGACCCGGAGATTCCACCTGATGCAGATGGTGCTCCGCCGGTCCATGACCCACCTCAGGACCCGTTGGTACCGGGCCTCTCCTCCCCCTCCTTTCCTGATGAGGCAGTGGCAGGAACATCCTCCTCTGGTCCTCCGCCTATTGATCTCAGGACCCATCAAGACCTCTTGCGGAGAGTAGCACAAAACATTAATTTGCCAGTGGAGGAGGTTGCTGAAATAGAGGACCCTGTCGTAGACATATTATCTGCGGATGCGCCCCTTCGAGTGGCTCTCCCGTTCATCCGCACTATTCAAGCCAATGCAGACACAATTTGGCAATCCCCAGCTTCTATTACACCTACAGCTAGGGGAGTAGAGAGAAAATATATGGTCCCCTCCAAGGGGTACGAATATCTCTACACCCACCCGCCTCCCTGCTCCCTGGTTGTCCAATCCGTGAACGAACGGGAGTGTGACGGAGCGATTCTGGCGGGACCCAACTGAGAGTGCCAAATCAGGACCAATTGCTCAAACAGGGCAGTCACAGCCCTAGGCTGGGGTTTTTCCACCTCTAAGGCCAACCAAACCAGCCAGACAAAAAGGACTTTGGTCTCACCCCACTGGCTAACCACAAGTCACACAAGCAATTTCCTTAGACACTCCAGTCTCCCAGGATCACCACCAGTGCACTCGTCCTGGGGATGAATGGTTATGAAAACCAACACCCCAATAAAAGAAAAAGGTTCCCTCGATCCCAAAGGACCAAGCCCCAGACCCAGGTCAATATACACATCAGATCTTACCCACAAATCACGCTGTTGCCAATCCTTTAGAATCTAAAATCTAAAGGATTATTTACAAAGGGAAAAAGGTAGAGATGAGAGGTAGAATTGGTTTAAATGGAATCAATTACATACAGTAATGGCAAAGTTCTTAGTTCAGGCTTGCAGCAGTGCTGGAGTAAACTGCAGGTTCAGATTATAAGTCTCTGGAACATCCCCCGCTGGGATGGGTCAACAGTCCTTCGTGCAGAGCTTCAGTTTGTAGCAAAGTCCTTCCAGAGGTCAGAAGCAGGATTGAAGACAAGATGGAGATGATGCATCAGCCTTATATAGACTTTTCCAGGTGTAAGAATCCCTTTGTCCTCACGGTGGAAACTTACAGCAAAAATATGGAGTCTGGAGTCACATGGGCCAGTCCCTGCATACTTTGCTGAGTCACAAGGCGTGTCTGCCTTCTCTCCATGGGTCAATTGTGTAGCTGATGGCCCTTTAATGGGCCATCAAGCCAGCTATGCCGGGCTAACATCAGCTTTGTCTGGGACACTTCCCAGAGGCAGAGCATAATACAAAATATAGACAGTATAGAGCCAATACTTATACTTAAACTACAAAATGATACACAGACATACAGACAGCATAATCATAACCAGCAACCCAGAACCTGGTCTTAGACACCTTATATGACCCCCTTTACTTAGGATTTGGTGCCACCACCGGACCTTGGTTGCAACCCATGTTCTATATGATTCCCATTTATATCAATAACGTCACAGGGAGCATCATGGCCAGCAAGCACCGGCTCCTAAGGCGAAGGAGGCTAGGCACATGGACCTCCTCGACTGTAAGGTCTACTCGGCTGGAGGCCTCCAACTTAGGGTGGCAAACCAGCAGGCCCTCCTAAGTCGTTATAATTTTAATACGTGGGTGTCTGTGGGGAAGTTTGCACAACTCCTTCCCCAGGAATCCCGCGCAGAGTATACGGCCCTACTAGAGGAGGGTAAAAAAGTGGCAAGAACTTCCCTCCAGGCCTCTCTGGATGCAGCGGACTCGGCAGCCAAAACACTCGCATCCGGGGTAACGATGAGACACATCTCCTGACTACAAGCTTCAGGCCTTCCCCCAGAATTGCAGCAGACAATTCAGGATTTGCCTTTTGAGGGCCAGGGCCTTTTCTTGGACAAAACCGACCCCAGGTTGCAGAGCCTGAAGGACAATCAATAATGCACTCGTTGGGTATGCACACACCGGTGACCCAACATAGGTCCTTCACGCCCCAACCATACCGCCCTTATAACCAGCCTAGGCCGCGTCAGGATACATCCAGACGGCACGGCAGGGGGAATCGGTGGAGACAGTCTGGCCCTCAGGGAAACCAAAGTCAAGCGCCCCCTAAACCACCTACGGGGCTAAAACAAAACTTTTGATGGGACGTCCAAGGACGGCCCACCAGTTTCCCTGCCAGATCGTTCTTCCTCCTTCTTCAACCGCCTCTCCCATTTCCTCCCTGCTTGGTCCCCTCTCATGAGCAATTCCTCTTACAAGAGGTCCATGCGCTCCTAAATCTGGGAGCCATAGAGGAGGTGCCAGAGGACATGAGGGGCAAGGGGTTCTATTCCCGCTATTTTGGTGTCTGCTTTTCAGATCGCCTCAGCAGGTCCTTCCTGTCTCACGAGTGGTCAATCTGTCCCGACGTCATCCATTCCGTTTTCTGGAGGTGGGGCTTTCCCCGCATAGACCTCTTTGCCTCCCGAGAGAACAGGAAATGCCAGGTGTTCTGCTCCTACCAAGGGCGCTTCCCAGGCTCCCTCTCAGACACATTTCTGATCCCGTGGAAGAGGCACCTACTCTATGCCTTCCCACCGTTTCTGCTCATTCACAGAGTCCTACTCAAGCTCCGCAGGGACAGAGACAACGTGATCCTCATTGCTCCAGCATGGCCAAGGCAGCACTGGTACACCCTGTTGTTCGACCTCTCAGTGGCGGATCCGATTCCCCTGCCACTGTGGCCGGACCTCATAACACAGGACTTCGGCAGGCTTCACCACCCAGACCTGCAGTCCCTTCATCTCACTGCATGGCTCCTGCGTGGTTGAACCAATCGGAGTTGTGCTGCTCTGCTTCGGTACAACAGGTCCTCTTGGGAAGTAGGAAGCCTTCCACTAGGATGACTTATCTCGCCAAGTGGAAGCGTTTCTCGCACTGGTGCGATCAGAGTAACTTGGTCCCCGGGCAGGTTTCTATCCCTACTATCCTGGGTTACCTCTGGTCCCTCAAAGAGCAGGGCCTGGCGGTCTCTTCTATAAAGGTTCATCTGGCAGCTATTTCCGCCTTCCACCCAGGCGAAAGTGACTGTTCAATTTTTTCTCACCCCATGGTTTCCAGGTTCCTTAAGGGACTGGAACAGTTGTACCCCCAAGTCCGTCGCCCAGCCCCCACCTGGGATCTAAACCTGGTGTTGACCAAGCTTATGGGGGCCCCCTTCGAGCCTATGGCCACCTGTTCCCTGCTCTACCTTTCCTGGAAGAAAGGTCGCTATCACCTGCGCTATCACCTCAGCGAGGCGAGTCTCGGAGCTTCATGCCTTGACAGCTGATCCCCCTTATACGGTCTTCCATAAGGACAAGGTACACCTGCGGCCACACCCCTCTTTCCTCCCTAAGGTGGTGTCTGCTTTTCATGTCAATCAAGACATTTTCCTCCCAGTTTTTTTCCTGAAGCCGCACTCATCGCGCCGGGAACAACAACTACATACTTTGGATGTCCATAGGGCTCTCGCCTTTTATATAGAGAGAACAAAACCCTTCCGGCGTTCACCCCAGCTCTTTGTAGCGGTGGCAGACCGTATGTAGGGCATGCTGGTCTCTTCCCAATGGATCTCATCTTGGCTAACATCCTGCATCAGAACGTGCTACAAACTGGCTCACGTTCCTGCTAGCCATCTCACTGCCCATTCTATGTGGGCACAGGCCTCTTCTGCCGCCTTCCTGGCTCATGTCCCCATCCAGGAAATACGTAGGGCGGCTACCTGGTCATCGATTCACACCTTTGCCTCACACTACGCATTGGTTCAACAATCCAGAGACGATGCAGCCTTTGGCTCAGCAGTTTTGCATTCTGCGACGTCTCACTCCGACCCCACCGCCTAGGTAAGGCTTGGGAATCACCTAACTGGAATGGATATGAGCAATCACTCGAAGAAGAAAAGACGGTTACTCACCGTTGTAACTGTTGTTCTTCGAGATGTGTTGCTCATATCCATTCCACACCCGCCCTCCATCCCCACAGTCGGCGGAGCCGGCAAGAAGGAAACGGAGGAGCGGATGGGTTGGCAGGGGTATATATCCAGTGCCATAGTGGCGCCACTCCAGGGGGCACCCAGCTGACCCACCGAGTGTTGCTAGTGTAAAAATCTTCCGACGAGCATGCACGCGGCGCGCGCGCACCTAACTGGAATGGATATGAGCAACACATCTCAAAGAACAACAGTTACAACGGTGAGTAACCGTCTTTTTCAGTGTGACTGGTTTGGGATGTGAGGATGTGACCCTTCGCTTCCTAGCTTATGGCTGCCCGTGCTGCTTAGCCAAAGGCCTTAGCCTAAGAACAAGGCTTCAGACTGTCACAGTAAGAGAAGGCCCTTACAAATACACACAGTGATTTTGATTCTTTGTTTTCATACTCCTGTAAGTAGCTAAGTGATAAAAATACACCTAAGTTCTTAAACTATAGACTTTACAGGCAGGCCTGAATATCTCTATTCTAACAGTGGGTTCTACCCCTTCCCCCACTCTGTGTCTGTCTTGTCTATTCAGATTGTAAATTCTTCAGGGCATGGGCCATCTACTATTCTGTGTTTGTACTTTGCCGAGCACAATGGGGACCCACTGTTAGTTGGTCCTTAGGCACTAAGGTAATGTATATGATTTATAATAATAATAACTCTCCTGCCACTTGGAGCCAAGGAAGCTGGCCTTGAGATGTTAGTGCTTAAAAATGAGCTGGGGGTTAAAACCATGGAATATTCTTTGTGCCAAGTTTTCCACAAATTCCACTGACCTCCCTGGTTTTCTTTGCCTGCAGTAGGGTTTCCAAATTCCAAACCTGATGTGATCTCGCAGCTGGAACGAGGGGAAGAGGCCGTGGGTCCCAGACCTCCAGGGCTCTGAGAAAGAAGTGCTTCCAAGAGCTGCCTTCACAGGTGAGGAATTGGTTAAACCAACTTAACAACTGTGCGGGAATGCAGGAAACATTTGGGATGCCCTACAAAGACCCTGTGAGCTCCCCAAGTTCAGGATTGTCTCCTGCAGATGTGGAATCATTATGGCAGATGTCACTCATGGCTTCCCTCCTATTCTGACTGACAACTGGCAGCAGGTCCCTCCCCAGTCTCGCTTTCCCCCGAGTGTTCTCGTGAGATGCAGACCAAAACTGATGCCATCCTCTCTCCTCTGTGGAAGGGTTTGAGGAAAATCAGCACCTGATAGGTTTGATCTCTCCCACACTTATTTTGGATTGTTCATCCCTTTTTACCATTCCTCTCTCTGAGATTTTCTTTCTTTCTGGCAAAGGGAGTGATCTATGTCTGGATTCTCTCTGTCTCCCATCAGGTGATGGGATGGTGAGTCAGAATGAGGAGGAGAAACCCCAGCAGGAAGATGCTGAGCAAGGAGAACCACATGGAACTTTATCAGGAAGATTCAAATGGAATGTTTCCGGGAGTTATGCACTCCCAGAAAAAACAAAAGCCTGTGAGACTCAGCAGAGGCCAGAGGAAAACTTTAGTAGCCACTCAGACCTTATTTCAAGTGACAGAATTAACTTGGAAGACACACGCTACATGTGCCATGAGTGCGGGAAAAGCTTCAATTGGAGCTCTGCCCTTATCAGACATCAGAGAATCCACACAGGGGAGACACCCTACACGTGCTTTGAGTGCGGGAAAAGCTTCAATTGGAGCTCTGCCCTTATCAGACATCAGAGAATCCACACAGGGGAGACACCCTACACATGCTTTGAGTGCGGGAAAAGCTTCAGTCAGAGCTCAGACCTTATCAGACATCAGAGAATTCACACAAGGGAGACGCCCTACACATGCTCTGAGTGCGGGAAAAGCTTCAGTCAGCGCTCAAACCTTATCACACATCAGAGAATTCACACAAGGGAGACGCCCTACACATGCTCTGAGTGTGGGAAAAGCTTCAATCAGTGCTCACACTTTATCAGACATCAGAGAATCCACACAGGGGAGACGCCCTACACGTGCTCTGAGTGCGGGAAAAGCTTCAATCAGAGCTCTGCCCTTATCAGACATCAGAGAATCCACACAGGGGAGACGCCCTACACATGCTCTGAGTGCGGGAAAAGCTTCAAGCGGAGCTCTGCCCTTATCAGACATCAGAGAATCCACACAGGGGAGACGCCCTACACATGCTCTGAGTGCGGGAAAAGCTTCAATCAGAGCTCAGACCTTATCAGACATCAGAGAATCCACACAGGGGAGACGCCCTACACATGCTCTGAGTGCGGGAAAAGCTTCAATCAGAGCTCTGTCCTTATCAGACATCAGAAAATCCACATGAGAGAGAACTGTAATAAATCTCTTGACTAGGGCTGGGCAAAATTTAAAAAAAAATCACATTTTCTAATTCCCACATTGTGATTTTCGCACCATCTTCACTGTGGTCTCTCAGCTCTGCCAGATGAGTTGCCTGCTTCTGCCTTTTGCAGCTCACCCTTCTTTGGGGTCAGTCCTGTGATCTTTTCTATCAACTCCTTTCCTTTTGAGCCAGGAATGCTCCTGGAGGTTTGATCCCAACAAGGTACACTGCGGCAAAATCTATCTGTGCCTGACATCCACTAGGGCTGTACATGGCGTTGGCTGCTCAAGTTAATGATCTTGATGTAAAAAGACAATTACAGTTGTAGAACAGATGCAGCCCAGGTGCAGTGGTTGGCATTAGCTTTCCCCTTGACCTGACCTAAACGCCATCACTTTTCCTAGTCTAAACAAACCCTGAGCATCACGGTTATACTGTTCCACCATTTCAAAGCCATTGTTAATCACTGAGTTCCCCTTTTGGAAATAAACTGTTTCATTCCCAGTTGCTCTGATGTTGCTTCAAGTTGTGCTGGAGAGCAGATATTTTTACTACCATTTTTCTCATTTAAAATATATTGAACTATAACAAAGAGCAGGAACAGGGCAGGGATAGGAAAAATTGTCATTTCACCCTCTGTAAAAACGGTAAATCAGAGGGATTCCCAACGAGAGGTGTACAGCTTTCTACCCCGGGTCTACAGTGCCACGGTACCAGTGTAGACACCCTGGTCGATTACAGTGCTGTGATTGGCCTAAGGGAGGTGTCCCACAATCCCTGTTCTCGCCTCTCTGGTCTTTGGTTTGAACTCTACTGCACTGCCCTCAGGTGACCAACCGTGAACCCCACCCCTTAAATTCCTTGGGAATTTTGAAAGTCCCACTTCTACAGAGACTAATTATGGTTACTGACCCATCCTGAAATTAAAGCAGGATATTGTAAAGCTTTATCTCATAGTACAGTAACACAATTCAAACCTGTCGGCACAGAGGAGAAAGCACTCCTTCACTTCACATTTATTGTTACTGATCTCACTGACAAACTTTCTTTTCTCGGTGCTGCTCCAGATGTTTTCCCTCTGTTCCCTTCCAGCTGTGGTTATGAGACTGCAGCAGCTCCCCAGGGCCAGCTTTGCTCTTTCACTTACATCCTTCACTTGTTTGGATAGAGCTGTGTCTGCCCCCAGTTTAATTCACATCTGAGAGCTCAGGTACCAGCAGATCGTTACAAAGGCTAAATTCCCATCACCACCAGTGGGAGGTTATCCTGGGCTGCCAGGGCTGCAGGATTTAGCCCATGGTCAGTCAAGGTGCTACAGCAGCTGCACTCTTACATTGTGAGTCCTGCAGCTTCATACCAAACTGCTCTGCCATAGTCTGCAGGGGGCCTGACTTGCTGAGAATCTGGCAGAAGAGAGACCCTGGAGTAGAGAAGGAAAATGTCCTCAGCAGTCACAGCCGGCAGGAGCAGGGAAGGTTCAGTTTCTTTTTAAACTCCTCTCCCTGCTCAAGCCTGTAATCATTCCTGTGGCTCTTCTCTGAACCCTCTGCAATTTATCAGGGAAAGCAGCCAACCCATGAACCAACCAAACCAAACCAGGCTGTTCTGCCCAATGTAACAGTCTATTGCCTTCCAAGGTTGAATACAAATCAGATCGGCCTATTCACCCAAGAGTTCCACTTTAAGGACTTTTTGTTTTCTAGTTCCAGTCAGATCTTGTGCAACAGCATCATTGTTAACTCAATACTTGGTCACTTCACATTCACAGGGTCACAAAGTTGGCAGGTCTAAGTCTTTCCTCCCACACCAATGAAAAAAATCAGTGACAGAAAATGCCCTAAAGCACCTCTGCTGCCTTGCACAACAGCCTGGGGAAATACACGAGGGGAAGTGCTTTCCTCTCTCCTCCTGACACCGGGTAACATTTCTGTCTGTCCTTGAGATCCTGACACAGGCACAAGGCTTGAGGATGCAAATGACACGTTAAGGCTTCATTGGTTTGCACGTTCCTTTACTCCTTCAATAGTGATAAGGGTGCGTGAGCGTGAAATAATCCCGCTCTGACTTTCACACCGGAGGCAATTTTCAGGCTCACAATAAAAAAAACCAACTTTCTTTCTAACCTGAGCAAGTTGAATCGAGTCGTTGCGAGATGATAAATCCAGAGCCCCGGGGAACGTCTCGGGCAGCTCCTTGGCCAGCTGTGGCTGGCAGGAGACCCAGCGAGGCAGGAGCTGCTCTGGGTTCTCTGCAGGGGAGAGTAACTGGGAGAAGGGGGGAGTTTGTCTCTGATTTACAGGGAGCTTTGCCAGAGTGGAGCCTGCAGGTCACATGCTGGGGGGCTGTGACGGGCACACAGGCTCCGTGCTCTGGAACAGCTCTGAGTCAAACCCAGGCAGGAGCCTCATCAGTGTGACACCCCCAGGGGACGCTCTCACTGGGGGAAGCCTCCTTGGCTTCAGCCCCTCCTGGGACTGACCTTGGACCTTTCAGCCCCCCTGTTCCACACCAGGAGCTTCCTGCAGTGAGTCCACCTGAATCGGACACCTCGGAAAGCCTCACACCCCCGCCCCCGAAGGGGAGTCCTGCACCCCCAACTTCCACAGTCACCAGTGACTCTCAGCCAGCGCTGTACAACAGAAGGTTTGTTAGGGGTCTGGGATCCAGCCTGGGAAAGTTCTGTGTTCGCACAGGAAGCAGGAAGTTTCAGCAATGTCCATCTTGGGCAGACCCCAAACTCAGAGCCTGGGCTCTCCCCTCGAATCCCCAAACCAGCAGACTCCTTGCTCCCAACAGCCCGACTCAGCCAGCCCTTTGCCCCTCATCTGTCCTTTGTCCTGTTTCCCTGGCAACCTGCTCACCTGGCCTCCAGCTCGTTCTTTGTTCTCCGACTCCTCCCAGCCAGCTGGCCTCTTGCAGCAGGTGCGCCCCGGCCATCGGTTGCTAGGAGACAGAATTTGTGACCATTGTCTGGGCCCAGGCAGCCAGACAGCAGCCACACCTGCCCTTTGGGGGTCTCTGCCAAGATTTAACCCCCTTGTCCCACCACTGAGATCAGTGGTCCCAAAGCACTTCAGGGTCATGCCCCCCACCCCTGTCCATGCTCCCCCTGAGTCGTGGCTGGGAGTGGGGCCGCAGCTACGGGGGAAGGGACACAGACAGGAGTAAGAGGGCTGAGGCAGGGGCCGGGGCTGAGGCAGGGGCCAGAGCTGGGGCTGGAGCCAAGAGTGGAGCTGGGTGGCTCCTCCTCCCCACCCCCATGGGGGCTGGCCCGGACCCAGTTGCATCCCCCTGAATGTTACTCCATTACCCTGAGCTAGAACCTGAGACTCCTTCCCCTTCCCCAGGCTGTGGGCGGGGAGGCATTTCACAGAGCTCTTGGAGCTATAGCCCGTGGCTAAGGAGAGAGAAAAAGCCTCCCATCCCCCTCTACTCTGGGGGCTGGGTTTCCTCCTGAAGCCTCTGCCCCCCACCTAGTGCCTATGGCTCATCCCTCACCCTTGCTGCTGCTCCTTGCTATAGACTGTGAAAGGAGCGGATGCAGCGCAGGAACCTTCTGGGGATGCAGATCTGAGGCTTTGGGAGAGACACATTGTCTGAGACATCAGAGCGCTGCAAACCAGGCAGCCGTCCCCTCACTCCGGGGCCTGTTCCAGCCCTGAGTCTGGGCTACCGCGATCCCTCCCCAAGAGCAGGGCGCCCACTGATTACAGCCTGGAAATAGGCGTGTGAGACTAACTCCTGCTTTCCCTGACAGGGCCTCCCCTAGACCAAGTGGCATCCCAGGCAAGAAGTGTCTTCAGTGCCCCCCAGCCCCGCTCCATATGTTAAACCATTGAATACCTTATTTTTATTGCATTTGTAGCTCATTTCATGATTTCGATGCACAGTTTGGATGCATGATTTTCTCTATCATATAAGACAATAAATGTTCATGCTAGGATGTGTAAATCTGTATTTATTCATGCCATATATAAGCAAATTAAAAAATCATTTCTTTTAAGCATATAGAAACTTTTAATTTTGACAGTAACTGAAATGTACTAACATCTAGCAATGGAGCACTCACCAGCACAGGGTGGGCCGGTATTAAATAGTGTTACAGTCAGAGACAGACAGCGTTAGGATGTTAACCCCAGGCCCTTTGTTCAAAGGTCGCGTCTCTCGCCTTTCCCCCATGAACGGAAGCGCAGCATTTGAGAGATCCAGAGACTAGTTGATGATGTTTCCAAGGGCTAAAATAGCAAGTGATGTCTGTCTTGCATTGGCCATTGTTGACTGGAGAGATGGTTTATGGAGAATAAACTCCAAGGTGAGAAGCAGCAGCCCAAAAAAGGCCCCTGCAGGTGCTGAAGTAGCTCAGTTGGGAGAGCGTTAGACTGAAGATCTAAAGGTCCCTGGTTCAATCCCAGGCTGTTTCATCCCTCTTCCTGCAGCAGTGGGCTCTTTCCTGGAAGCACAGCACTGCCTTTACTCAATGCAAGTCCCTCATTTTGGGCTTCACTGCAGGAAAAGGCAGCATTGGCTTCTGCACCCAGTTGGCCTACCGGACCTTTCTTTCTTCTCTTGCTGCTTCTCAGCAAGGGGAAGAAAAAGAAGCTCCCCTTCAAGCTAGAGTCACAAGGGTGATGTAAGGACGACTTCCTGATCCCTGGCTCCAGTCCTCTGTTCTTCCAGCTGACCCATCAAAGAGCTGCTGCCAGTTTCTCCAGGTTCGCCCATCAGTGTGTGCCAGGGTGAGCACCACCAAAGTGCAGGGAATTTGAGGGCAGGGCAGGGCAGGGCAGGGCAGTGTAATGGACTTTCTGTAGTATAGTGGTTCTTACATTTGCCTAACCTGCATCAAGCAGGCTAGGCAGAACTGACACCATCATCTCTCAGGTGTTCCCTTTAAGCAGAGCACAACTTTGAAATACGGGCAGCATAGAACCAATATTCATAATGTCAACTACAAAAATGATACACATTTAGAGATAGCATCATTATAATCAGCCAATCAGAACCTCTCCATAGACCCCTTACACAACAACCTTTCTACAATATTGGCTGCAAATATAGAACAGCAGTCGCAACGGTGATCTATACAGTTACAGATTATGTCAGTAATGTCACAGGAGGTGACACAGCATCAGTGAGACTGATACTGGAATACTGCCTCCAGTTTTGGTGTCCTCGTTTGAAAAAGATGTTGCGAAATTAGAGTTTGGGACAGCAAAGAGCCACCAAATGTTCTGAGGGCTGGAGAAAAATGCCTTCTAGTGAGCTATTGAAAGAGCTCAACCTGTTTAGCCGATCAAAAGAAGATTGAAAGGTGACTTCACTGAAGTATTGAAGTGTCTTAATGGAGAGATAAGATTGGGTATTAAAGGGCTCTTGAATCGAGCAGAGAAAGGCATAACAAGACCCAGTGGCTGGAAGGTGAAAAGAGACAAATTCATATTACAATTAAGGCTCAAATATTCAACAGCGAGGATGATTCACCACAGGAACAAGCTACCAAGGAAAGTGGTGGATTCTCCATCTCTTGATGTCATTTCATGAAGACTAGATGCCTTTCTGGAATGTGTTTGCCCCAAAAGTAGCTCTTGTGTCATACAGGAGGCCTGTGATATGCAGGGGGTCAGATTAGATGCTCTAATGGTCTCTTCTGGCCATAAAGTCGACTAATTTCTGAAAAACTGAGTGTAACATTGGGAGCAGCGTCTGATGTTTTCCTGTCTAGCCGGCTTGCTGCCTAGAACGAACGCTCCTGGAGTGAGGTGATCCACAGGGAGTAGCTCAAACCTCCAAAGTGCCTGGCCAGGGGCAGGACATTAGCCCAGCAAGGGAGGGGTGTGGCAGTGACATCACAAAGGCCTTTGCAGGACCTCAGACTATTGGTCCAAGGTGGTGGGGAGGTGGTGACCTGACAGAGAGATGCTGACATCAGCCAGGCAGGACAAGGGCGAGGGGCCAGGGAAACCTCAGAGACCCCTGTGGCTTTGCGTCAGTAAGTCTCCTTCTCCAGGTCTCTCTCTGAGGACTGAGAGAGTATTCGGGTTCACGGACGTGAGCGCCAGGAGGAACCTCTTTCGAGTTTTCTCCTTCCCTTTTCATGATTTTAGTAGAAAACAGCCGTCCCTGTTTAGAAGGTAAGAGCCTCCTGGAGGTTTGAAACCTGTTCAGTCTGATCCATCTGGTGACAGTTGAATTCTAGGCATGGAAAACACGAGCTTAAGGAGGCAGAATTTTATTGCACACCTAGGATTTTGTCCCTTAGAATCACTGGAGACATTGGGGTTTGTGCTTTTTGTTTCACCTTTTCCTCCATCCATCCCTCACTTTCTTTTCTCTTCATCTCTTGCTTCTTTTGTCTTTTCTCCTGTTCCCCTCCCAACACCAGGAGAGGGGTGTGTGTGTGTGTGTGTGGCTGTGTTGCGGGGGAGTGCTCTGCAGCTCCCACTGTGGGAGGTCCACTCAAAAATGTGGGGCTGAAATAGTGCTTGGGCCGTGATCCCCACCAGTGACCTGGGCCATCCTTTGGGCTCTCTGGTGAGAACCCTCAGTCTCCCGCCCTCAGTCTCTACCCTGATTGGCTGAGCAGCGGGTTATTGACAGGGAGGAGACTCAGGTCCTTGTTGTTCTCTTTTAAGACCAAGGAAATAAGTCAGAACCAGTTCTGTGTTTGATGAATTTTGCTGCTTCTCTACATTAATGGTCTCTGAGCAGTTCATGATTCTCTCTGACATTGCAGTTCTCCTCAAATTCTTGCTGAATAATTACTGTCATTGTTGTTGGTCTGGAGCTCATCACAGAGCACTTTATTCAGGTCATTCAATGTCTGAAATTCAAGATCTGATGGTTAGTTTGTAAAAGCAGCAAAGAGTCCTGTGACACCTTATAGACTAGCAGATGTTTCGGAGCATGAGCTTTCGTGGGTGAATACCCACTTTGTCGGATGTATGTAGTGGAAAATTCCAGGGGCAGGTATATTGAAAATTAGGGCTCTGGGATCGTATTCCCAACTCTGCCACTGACTGGCTGTGTGACCTCAGACAAGTCAATTCTCCTTTCTCAGCCTTAGCTTCTCCCTCTTTCGAGTAGGGATAATAATGATCCGCTCCTGCCTATCTCACGGTGGGTGGAGGCAGGGCCAGCTCTAGGTTTTTTGCCACCCCAAGGAAAAAAAAATTTGGCTGCCCCCACCCCAGCCCTGGGCTCCCCCCCATAACCCTTGCTGCCCGAGCCCTGGGCTCTGCCCCCCGCCCACCCGCACCCCCCTGCCGCCCCAGCCCTGGGCTCTCCTCCACACACACCCGATGCTGCCCAGCCCTGGGCTCCCCCTTCCCCACCAGTGCTCCCCCACCCACACACCCTCTGCTGCCCCAGCCCTGGGCTCCCCCCACACACCTGCACCCTCCTTCCGCCCCAGCCCTGGGTCACTGGTAACTTGCTCCCAGGGCGGGTCATTCAGCAGGGATTTTGGATGTGCACAGAACACAGACAGGCCTGGTTCCCGCATGGTTACGGAACTGCAGGAAAGTGGAACAATTTTCAGCTTGTGTGATTGGAGGAGATCTGGATCCATATTATAAGACTGTCCTCCATCAATGAGGAAAAGTTGAGGTGCCTTTATTATTCTTTGTTTCTATGGGGAATTTGCCAGTGCAATATCACTGTCTTCCTTTTAAACAAACAAAACTAGAAAAAAATGGCAATGGCTGTTGAAAATAGCAATTCCAGTCCTAATAACCCCTGGGAAGCATTTCTTGCTCAATTTTATCTAGTAGGATGCCCCTGGAACAAGGGGAGAGAGAAACCTGCATCTCTGAAAGTGCAGCCATGGAGACACCACACAGCAGCCTTCCCTAGCAGGGGCAGGGGGGCGAGAAGGGACATCATCCGAGCTCCCTGCATCCAGGTCACGTTCCTCAGCTGGGCTGCGTCAGGGGAGGGCAGAGAGCAGCAGCTTCTGATGCTCCCTCACAGCCCAGCCCCGGTGGGGAAAGTGACCAGGACGCAGGGAGCACATAGTGTTGCTCCTCGCTTCCCCCATCCACTGTGGGGCCACGGAGGAGCATTGGGGCAGGGGAGAGCAGTGAGCAGCTTTGAGCGGCCACACGGTGCCCTTTGACCCCCTGGAGCCCTGGGCGGCTGCCGGGGGACACCCACCCCTAAGGCCGGCCAGGCTCCCCAGCACGAACAGCAGAGACACAGGGAGACTGGCCACCCACTGAGCAGAGGTAGCCTGGGCGGCTCGTAATGGAGGCTCGGGGGGGCTCAGCCTCCCCAAACCTTGCATTGCCAAGGGGACAGTGGGGCCCATGACTAGGGGCCCTGGCCAAATTGGGCCCCCCTGGAAAAGTCTCCCCCATGTGGGCCCCAGGGCTGGAGGGGCTCCCACTCCCTGCTACGGCCCGGGGGCTGCAGCAGGGCACAGAGCTTCTCTGGTCTCGGGGCCGCAGCGGGGCCGGGGTAAAGGAGTGACAGGGTGGGGCCAGTGGGGGAAGGGGTGGAACAGAGGTGACAGTGGGTGGGGCCGTGGGTGGAAGGTGTGGAAGGGGGCGGAGCCACACATAGAAGGGGGGGGGTCATGGTTCCAGTGCTGGGGCCCCCGCACTTGTTCTCCCTTTCCCTGGGCTTTGGCATCACTTGCCCCTGCTTAGCGAGTAGGGGTCAGTGGTCCCCAAAATGTGGGGCGTGACTCCTAGGGGGACACAGAGGAAGATTGATGGGGGCACCTCAGGGCCTGAGCCAGCCCCCATGGAGGGCAGGGAGGGAGCCCCACTCAGCCCCAATCTGTCCCAGCTCTTCCCCAACCCCACCCTCAGCCTGGGCCCCTGGCTCCCAGCCCGGCCTCGACCCCCTTACCCCTGTCCGCACCCCTCTCCCCAGCAAGCAACGGCCCCACTCCCAGCCCCGGTTCTTGACCGCGGCTTCCGAGGGGCCACAGCCATGGATACGAGGGCGCAGTGTGAAATGTTTGGGGCCCACTGGGTTAGGGTGACGTCCTCATTCACTTCTCTGCAGTCCAATGAAAGCGATTCCTCACCCACCCACCCCTCCGTCAGGACGGCCTAGGTACGTTCTGCTGCCCTTCACTCGTACAGGAAGGAGAATAACATTTCATTCCACTCAATGCTAAAGTGATTTGCAACCCACCACCATCCCAAACTGGTCATTTTGGGGAAGCGGCCCCCTCATGCTGCATAGCTAGGCAGAGTAGGGGTGTCTATGCAAACACGGCCTGTTCCTGAAGTCCTCCCCCAGCTCCTCACTAGATGTGATGGGGGAGCTCATTCAGCCCCTGCTTATGCTTAGTATTTAAAAACTCCTTAGTGGCCCTATCTCTGCCGGCCTTAGATTTCTCCTCCTGTCCCTGTCTTAGCACCTCAGATGAGGTGGCCGAGTGGTTAAGGTGATGGACTGTTAATCCATTGTGCTCTGCACGCAGGGTTCAAATCCCATCCTCATGGGCTGCATTTAGTCTTCGTTCTCCTTTACAGACAACCATCTCCTCCCTTGGTACAATGACAGATCAAACAATGTTGCTTCTTGCAAACAAAAACCTTCTCAGAATCTCAGCTGCCACTCCCCCCTTGCTTCAAATAAAATATCTAAATCCCAGATTTCTAAAAAAAATTCTCTAGTCCTGCATTTCTTAGTTTTTATCTCAAAAGGGAACAGCCTCATAATCTCCCCCAAACACCCTGGGACCTCCCCAAATAATTAAAATACCCCCAACCTGAGCAAGGCCACAACAGTGAACCAGACCTAGTGCCTAGGCCAAGCTGTTCTGAAGGAGACAACTCAACCATTTTCTCTCTGCTTCCCTTGGCAAAGTCTGACAGAAAACAAAATTCCCCAAACTGAAAATTTTCTGCTGAAAAACCACTACTAGTCTGTTTGGGGACTTTGGTTTGAATGTACTATTATTATTCTCTTCTGATTTCTGAATCAGTTTTGTCGTCCAGGTGTGTTTCCAGCTGTTGAGTTGTGGGGGAGAGAGGCCAACTCATAATGTCTCTACCCCCCCTTTCATAGTTTCTTCCAACTGGCTAGGAAGTACCTTTGCTAGGATGTGAGCCAAGCAGTGTCCATTGTCTCTGTGCTATCTCGGAGAAGTCTGCATTGTACACGGTTCCTGGGATAGTCCTTGGCAGTGTGGATCCCTTTAATGGGCCAGCAGCGAGTCTGGCTCCTCCATTGTCACACCTGAAAGGCTGGTGGTGGGCATTTCCCAACCTCATCTCAGTCACACACACAGAGCAAAACTTCCCAGCCAATGCTACACACACAATCCAACACAATATTAAGGTTCAACAGACCAAGACTTTTGAAATGATACCTCACCAGGCAGACTTTGTACAAACCGTATCATCATCATCATATGAGAGTGGTGAATATGGGACATCCAAGGTGCTGCTTTGAGCACAGCGTGCCACACCTGGGCTGACATTGCAATGGAGACGTACCCTTAGAGTCCATCTCTCCTGGGATAAAGATGGCAGCACGGCTGGCCTGGACCATCTGACGTGGGCTCAGGAAGCTAAAGCTGAGAGGCTAAAAACTGTGGTGCAGATATTTCTGTTCACACTGAAGCCTGGGTTCGGAAACCCTCACCCCTCGTGGGGTCTCAGAGGTTGGGCTCAAGCCCATCTGTCTGCACTGTAATTTTATAGTCTTGCAGCCCAAGCCGCATGACCCTGAGTCAGCTGACCCGGGCTTTGCGACAGGTGCCCTGGGTGTGTTAATCGCAGTGCAGACATAACATTAGGCTACGTCTCCAGTGCAATGAAACACCCACGACTGGCCCGTGTCACATTAATCAGGGTCATGCGGCTTGGGCTGTAAAGTTGCAGTGTCCGTGTCTCGGCTCAGGCTCAGTCCCCTGCTCCAGAAGCCCAGAAGGTTGGGAGGGAGTTTAGCAAGTGGAAATGGTAAAACCGCAGGGGAGTATTACCCTGGACTCATGGCATTTCTCCATTGGTCTGTCTGCTCTGGGGCAGGGACAGAAACACGTCCTGCTGCTTTTGTTATTTCAAAGGGCAGGTTAGGATTTTCATTCTCAGACACGGTGCACAAAACAGGACTCAACCCTCGGCATAAACTAAACAAGCTGCCCACAGATTCTGGCAGCCACAATGAGCATTTGGTGTTAGAGCTCAGACCTGCCCCTGTCCCAGAGGGACGGGGTCGTCTGTGAGGGGACTGGACCACTGACCTATCAGCTCCTAACTCCCAAACTTTCAGTAACTCTATCATCAGTGCCTGTGAGTGTAATTTAAACCATAAGAAAAACCACACTAGGCTAGACCGAAGGTCCATCTAGCTCTGAATCTTGTCTTCTGACAGTAGCCAATACCAGGTGCCCCAAAAGCAACTCAGTAAGGTACCACTGGAACTTGAACCCAGGATCTCCTGTATACAAAACAGTGGTTTTAGCCAGCTAAGCCATGGTGCCTACAGCTGCTGAAGGGATCATGTCTGCACACACCTGACTCTCTGCCAACCTCCATCTGGGCCTGACAAGTTTTGCTTGTGTTTGGATTCAGTAAAGCAGAGGAGCAGGTGAAGTTTTACTCCCAAGGTTCTTTGGGGACAGGTCGACACTACAAAATTAGATCGGTGTAACTACATTACTCAGGGGTGTAAAAAATTTACCTCCCTAAGCAATGCAGTTATATCAGCCTAACCCCGGTGCAGATAGTGCTGTGTCAACAGGAGGGCTTCTCCCATCAACATAGCTTGGGGAGGGGCTTGGTTAGTGAAGATGAAGAGAATAGGTGGCCCATGGCTCTTGCATTTGGGGAGGCTGGGTGTGAGCGCTGGAAGCTCCCTAGAAGTGGGGGGCCCATTGGTGCCCAGACCATGGCACTGCCCCCCACCCTTCTCCTCTCTCTGAGGCCCCACCTGTGCTCCCCCCTTGCTCCTATTTGGCCACTTCCCACCCCCCGCTCTTCCTCTTTGGCTGAGGACTGCTGATCCACCTTTCGCTCGCTCCTCTCCTCCCCCAAGGCCTTCCTGCCTCCTGCTCGTGCCTCTCCACCCGCTACCACAAGGTCTGCCCACCAGCTGCCACTGCTCTGACCCATCCCTGCAACCCACCCTGCCCACCACCCACACCTCTCTGCCCCTCCCCTGAGACCTGCCCTGCCCACTGCCCCCACCTCTCTGCCCCTCCTCGGAGACCTGCCCTGCCCACTGCCCCCACCTCCGAGACCTGCTCTGCCCACCGCTCGAACCTCTCTGCCCCTCCCCTGAGACCCACCCTGTCCACGTCTTTCTTCGGTCGTCTGTTGTTATTCCATGAAGCATCAAGAATGGAATAAAAAGCTGAGTTTACTCCAGGGTGAGGAAAGAAAGGAGCCACCAACCCCCTGGCATTGCTGCTTTAGTTAAAGTGTTTTAACTAAACAGCTATTGAATGTCCTCCCTATGCCCCTTGTGTCACCAGAGCACATCCATGCTAGCAGTTCGTGGATGGCAACAGAGAGCAGTGCACTGTGGGCAACTATCCCACTGTGCAACTAGCTGCAGGGTGTTTTGGGAAGGGTTTGCAATGCCTCACGGGCTGGTACAGCATCACACGATGCAGGTTTCTCTATCCCACCGTTCCACGGGCATCTTACTAGATTACCAGCTGCTTTTCAACTGCGGTGTGGAGACTGTGTGTATGTGGGGAGAGACAGTGTGTGTGTTGGGGAAGAGTGAGTGTGTTGAGCTAGGTAGGAGCAGATCATTATTATCTCTACTTGAAAGAGGGAGAAGCTACATGTGAGAAAGGAGAATTGACTTGTCTTAGGTCACACGGCCAGTCAGTGGCAGAGTTGGGAATAGGACCCAAGAGCCCTGATTTTCAAACTAACCATTGGATCTTGAATTTCAGACATTGAATGACCTGAATAAAATGCTCTCAGATGAGCTCCAGACCAACAACAGTGCACAGGAATTATTCAGCAAGTATTTGAGGAGAACTGCAATGTTAGAGAGAATCATGAACTGCTCAGAGATCATTAATGCAGAGAAGCAGCAAAATTCATCAAACATAGAACTGGTTCCGACTTATTTCCTTGGTCTTAAAAGAGACCAACAAGGACCTGAGTCTCCTCCCTGTCAATAACCCCCTGCTCAGCCAATCAGGGTAGAGACTGAGGGCGGGAGGCTGAGGGTTCTCACCAGAGAGCCCAAAGGATGGCCCAGGTCACTGGTGGGGATCACTGCCCGAGCACTATTTCAGCCCCACGTTTTTGGGTGGACCTCCCACAGTGGGAGCTGCAGAGCCCTCCCCTGCAACACACACACACACACACAGGCACACACACACACACACACACTCCTGGTGTTGGGAGGGGAACAGGAGAAAGGACAAAAGAAGCAAGAAATGAAGAGAAAGGAGGGATGGATGGAGGAAAAGGGGAAACAAAAAGGACAAACCCCAATGTCCCCAGTGATTCTGAGGGACAAAATCCCAGGTGCGCAATAAACTTCTGCCTCCTTAAGATCGTGTTTTCCATGCTTAGAATTCAACTGTCACCAGATGGATCAGACTGAACAGGTTTCAAACCTCCAGGAAGCTCTTACCTTCTAAACAGGGACGGCTGTTTTCTAGTAAAATCACTAAAAGGGAAGGAGGAAACTCGAAAGAGGTTCCTCCTGGCGCTCACGTCCGTGAACCCGAATACTCCCTCAGTCCTCAAAGAGAGACCTGGAGAAGGAGACTTGCTGGAGCAAAGCCACAGGGGTCTCTGAGGTTTCCCTGGCCCCTCGCCCCGGTCCTGCCTGGCTGATGTCAGCATCTCTCTGTGAGGTCACCACCTCCCCACCACCTTGGACCAATAGTCTGAGGTCCTGCAAAAGGCCTTTGTGATGTCACTGCCACACCCCTCCCTTGCTGTGCCAATGTCCTGCCCCTGGCCAGGCACTTTGGAGGTTTGAGCTACTCCCTGTGGATCACCCCACTCAAGGAGCGTTCGTTCTAGGCAGCAAGCCGGCTAGACAGGGAAACATCAGGCGCTGCTCCCAATGCTACACTCAGTTTTTCAGAAATGGCCTTTATGGCCAGAAGAGACCATTAGAGCATCTAATCTGACCCCCTGCATATCACAGGCCTCCTGTATGACACAAGAGCTACTTTTGGGGCAAACACATTCCAGAAAGGTTTCAGAGTAGCAGCCGTGTTAGTCTGTATCTGCAAAAAGAACAGGAGTACTTGTGGCACCTTAAAGACTAACAAATTTATTTTAGCATGAGCTTTCGTGAGCTGCAGCTCACTTCTTCGGATGCATAGAATGGAACACACAGACAGGGGATATTATACATACAGAGAACATGAAAAGGTGGAAGTATGCATACCAGCAGGCAGAGTCTAATCAATTGAGATGAGCTATCGTCAGCAGGAGGAAAAAAAAACTTTTTGAAGTGATAATTAAGATGGCCCATAGAAGGTGTGAGGAGAACTTAACATAGGGAAATAGATTCAATTGGTGTAATGACCCAACCATTCCCAGTCTTTGTTTAGACCACAGTTAATAGTATCTAGTTTGCATATTAATTCAAGTTCAGCAGTTTCTCTTTGGAGTCTGTTTTTGAAGTTTTTTTGTTGCAAAATTGCCACCTTCAAGTCTGTCCCTGAGTGGTTAGAGAGGTTGAAGTGTTCTCCCACTGGTTTTTGAATGTTATGATTCCTGATGTCAGATTTGTGTCCATTTATTCTTTTGCGTAGAGACTGTCCAGTTTGGCCAATGTACATGGCAGAGGGGCATTGCTGGCACATGATGGCATATATCACGTTGGTAGATGTGCAGGTGTATGAGCCCCTGATGGCGTGTCTGATGTGATTAGGTCCTATGATGGTGTCACTTGAATGGATATGTGGACAGAGCTGGCATCGGGCTTTGTTGCAAGGATAGGTTCCTGGGTTAGTGTTTATGTTGTATGGTGTGCGGTTGCTGGTGAGTATTTGCTTCAGGTTGGGAGGATGTCTATAAGCGAGGACTGGCCTGTCTCCCAAGATCTGTGAGAGTGAGGGATCATCTTTAAGGATAGGTTGTAAATCTTTGATGATGCGCTGGAGAGGTTTTAGTTGGGGGCTGTAGGTGATGGCTAGTGGCGTTCTGTTATTTTCTTTTTTAGGCCTGTATCCCCTGTCTGTGTGTTCCATTCTATGCATCCAAAGAAGTGAGCTGCAGCTCATGAAAGCTCACGCTAAAATAAATTTGTTAGTCTTTAAGGTGCCACAAGTACTCCTGTTCTTTTTACATTCCAGAAAGGCATCTAGTCTTCATGAAATGACATCAAGAGATGGAGAATGCACCACTTTCCTTGGTAGCTTGTTCCTGTGGTCAATCATCCTCACTGTTGAATCTTTGTGCCTTAGTTGTAATATGAATTTGTCTCTTTTCACCTTCCAGACATTGGGTCTTGTTATGCTTTTCTCTGCTAGACTAAAAAGCCCTTTATTATCCAATCTTTTCTCTCCATTAAGGCACTTCAACACTTCAATGAAGTCACCTTTCAATCTTCTTTTGATCAGCTAAACAGGTTGAGCTCTTTCAATAGCTCACTAGGAGGCATTTTTCTCCAGCCCTCAGGACATTTGGTGGCTCTTTGCTGCCCCAGCTCCAATTTCACAACATCTTTTTCAAATGAGGACATCAAATCTGGAGGCAGTATTCCAGTATCAGTCTCACTGATGCCGTGTCACCTCCTGTGGCGTTACTGACATAATCTGTAACTGTATAGATCACCATTGCGACCACTGTTGTATATTTGCAGCCAATATTGTAGAAAGGTTGTCATGTAAGGGGTCTGTGGAGAGGTTCTGATTGGTTGATTATAATGATGCCATCTCTAAATGTGTATCATTTTTGTAGTTGATGTTATGAATATTGGCTCTATGCTGCCCGTATTTCAAACTTGTGCTCTGCTTCCGGGAAACACCCCAGCCAGACAAGTTGGTGTCAGTTCTGCCTAGCCTGCTTGATGGCCCATTAAAGACCATCAGCTACACAATCGACCCACTGAGAGAAGGCAGATACGCCTTGTAACTCAGCAAGGTCTGCAGGGACCTGCCTATGGACAGAACTCTAAGGTTTTTCTATGCCACGTGCTGGACAGAGTGTCCTTGGGACAAAGAAAGCAAACACCACATGGCAAGAGACTATAAAAGGCTGATGCCTCATCTCCATCTTGTCTTCAATCCTGCTTCATACCTCTGGAGAGACTTTGCTACAAACTGAAGCTCTGTACAAAGGACTGAATGACCCATCCCAGCTGTTTATTGAACCTGCAGTTTATTCCATCACTGCTACAAGCCTGAACCAAGAACTTTCCCATTACTGTATGTGAAGGGTTAAAATCCATGTGCATGTTATATAACAACCTGGTCTATGGATTGTGGCAGCTCTTTTCCAGACCCGAAGTCCAGACTATGGTCTACCCACTATGACTGTTTTGATGGTTTAAATTACACTCACAAGCACTGATGATATTACTGAAAGTTTGGGAGTTAGGAGCTGGTAGGTCAGTGGCCCAGTCCCCTCACAGATGACCCCATCCCTGTGGGACAGGGGCAGGTCTGAGCTCTCACACCAAATGCCTCATTGTGGCTGCCAGAATCTGTGGGCAGCTCGTTTAGTTTATGCCGAGGGTTGAGTCCTGCTTCGTGCACCATGTGTGAGAATGAAAATCCTAAACCGCCCTTTGAAATAACGAATGCAGCAGGACGTGTTATTGTCCCTGCCCCAGAGCAGACAGACCAATGGAGAAATGCCATTGAGACCAGGGTAATACTCCACTGCCGTTCCACCTTTTTTACTTGCTACACTCCCTCCCAGCCTTATGAGGTATCAGAGCCTGGTATTGAGCCTGAGCCAAGATGTCTACACTGCAAATTTACCACCCCACAGCCCAAGCCCCGGGAGCCTGAGCTGGTATGGGGCAGCCCTGGGTGTTACATTGCAGTGTGGACATAAGCCTATTGTGCTTCATTTCTTAGGTTCTGCTGCCATCGTGTGGCCATTTCCTTCCCCTCCTTTCTGTCCAAAGCGCAGAGCCCAGTTCCTCCAGGGGGAGAAGGACGTCTTCCTTCTTTCCTTCCTCAACAGCCCCCTTCCCTGGAGAGCCCTTTGCTGGGGTCTGGGTGGGGAACAGCTGTTTCTGAGGATTAATTTCATATTAATGGTGTTGATCTACAGATTTTACAGCCAGACTAGATCACTAGGTACCTCTGCTCTGACCTGATTCAGAACAGAGTCCAGAGAATTTTACCCAGTGACTCCTACATCCACCCCAAGATCTTCTGGCTGAACGAGGAGGGTTCATTCAGAAAGTCATCGTGTTTGGGTGTAAAGGTGTGAAATGATGGGGAAATTGGTCCCTCTTTCAAGTTTAAATGTTGTCACTTCTACACCTAGACCGGGGTGGCCAACCTGAGCCTGAATTTCCCAGTGTAACTGCCAAACCTGCACCTTTGTATGCAACTACTGAGTCAATTGTGAGCCTTCCCATCATTGTCCTTTGCTCTTAATCCTTAATCCATCATGGGGCCATTTCCCGCCTCTCTTTCATACAGAAGCACAATTTTCTTTGCACAGACACAGGAACAGCAAGATCTTTCTCTGTCCCTTGTGCAAAGCAGGGGGCCAAATTCCATGGAAACAATGGACAAGCAGGGGGCTCTGGGCACATCCAGCCCTGGCCGTGAGATGTTCCCTCCCCTCTTTCTTTATGCCCCTGTTGTTATTTCATGGATTGTCTGGGATGGGGAAAAAGCTGAGTTCACTCCAGGTGGAGGGGAAAAGAACCCTGAAAATCTCAGGACCCAACCTTGCTACCAGGATCACTGAGGTGCTGGGAATCTGCCTGGGAAAGGGACTGTGTGAATTGTCAAGGTGGGGAACGAATAACAATCTACAACAAGATCCACCTCATTAAGCACTGACACAGGCTAATCCTGCTGGCAATAGAAAGGAAACTGGGAGCCATTCTTTGCTGTTCAGCCATGGAAACAGTGACCCAATTGCACCGCAGTGAATGTGCTGGGGAAAGCTGGACTTCACAGGCAGGTGGAAATAGCAGATCTTAGAAATACCTGGAGCTTCCCACACCACTGCTGCCACCAGGGTGAGGTGTTGAGCTGCTCACAGCATCCCCCACCATGACCTTGCAGCAGGGGATTGCCGCACCCCCAACCCAATGCAGGAGAGATGGCTGAGTGTATCTCTGCACCCTGAGACCAGGGCACCCACTCTCTCTGCCCCACACATAGAATCTGGCCCTGCTGAAAAATGACCCCTATGAACAAGTCACCTCCAGGAGAGCAGGATTGGTCCTCAGAGAGGGGAATGGGCTTCTCGTGAAGCTTATAGGTCACTGGATGCACTGGAAACAGGAGGGCTCTGAGTGTAACCCATAGCAAACACAACCTGCTAGGGGATGTAGCTCAGTGGTTGAGCACATGCTTTGCATGTATGAGGCCCTGGGTTCAATCCCCAACATCTCCATGATCATTTTTTTCATCCTGCTGCTTTGCTCATGCCCCGAGGGGATGTGGCCCACCAGTCTCCCTGCACCAGTTTCAGTCCTGCTTAGTGAAGGGCAAGTGACAATTGCATGGAAGGTCTGGGGGGGTTCTGCTCCTAAGTCACCTCGGTACGTTTAAGATTCCCACCCACTGTGCTGCTTGGCACAAGGGTAGATGAGAAGGGCGAATCCTCCAGCACTGGAGGGAAAAGTCCCATCTGCACAGACTGAGAGGCAAGGAAACAGAGGGGCAGTCAGTGCTCAGGGAGGAGAGAGGTCAGTGATTTACTCCCAGCAGGGGACACTGTCTTTTTGAGTATCAGATATCAGAGGGGTAGCCGTGTTAGTCTGGTTCTGTAGAAGCAGCAAAGAATCCTGTGGCACCTTATAGACTAACAGACGTTTTGCAGCATGAGCTTTCGTGGGTGAATCCCCACTTCGTCAGATGAATGGAGTGGGAATTCTGTGACTGGCTAGCCAACTACAAAAGCAGTTTCTCCTCCTTTGGTGATCACATCTCAACTGCTAGAAGAGGGTCTCATCCTCCCTGACTGAACTAACCTCGTTATCTCTAGACTGGTTCTTGCCTGCATACTTATACCTGCCCCTGCAAATTTCCACTACATTCACCTGACGAAGTGGGATTCACCCACGGAAGCTTGTGCTCCAATACGTCTGTTAGTCTGTAAGGTGCCACTGGACTCTGTGCGAGTGCTGCTGGCTTGGGATGGTGCTGACGATGGATAGAAAAAAGGCTGGAGTCAATGGCAGATGGGACCACAGAAGGGGAAGGGGAATGGCAGCCCCACAGAAGGTCCTCGGTGCTCAGATGCCCCCAGTTATTGCACCCTGGCCTGTCCTAGAGAGAGAAAAGACACTGAGGGACCCAGCCCCCCTACAGTGATCCCATGGACAAGAACCTGGTTAGGAGTGGGGTGAAGGTTCCCTCTGGGCAAAGGGGAGCTGAAATCCCTCCGTGTCCTGGAATTTAAGCAACAAAAGCTTCAAACCCTGCACGGGTGTGGGCTGAGGTGCATCAGCAGAAGGTTGGGCAGGACAGGGGTGGCAGGTTTGTATCATTTTTGGTGGTGCCCAGAATGGGACCAAGTCCTGCCCCACACACCTGTGTAAGGCTCTGGGAAGGAGTTTGGGTGTGGGAGGGAGAGGGGTTGGGCGCTGGGAGAGTTTGGGTGCAGGGTCTGGGCTCAGAGGGTTGGGGTGCAGGAGTGGGTGTGGGGGGCAGGCTCTTGGAGGGAGGTTGGGTGCAGGTGTGGGGTCTGGGCTGGGGCAGGGGGTTCTGGGTGCAGGAGAGGGTGAGGGGTGCAGTATTTACCTCTGGCATCTCCCAAAAGCAACGTGCACCCACCTCTGGCAGCAGCCCATAAGCGGGAGGGCCTCGGGCGTCTCTCTGCACCGCTGCCCGCAGACTCCACCCCTGCAGCTCCCATTGCCACAGCTGGCAGTTGGGGCGGGGGCAGCATGTGGAGACCCCACCACCACCACAGTTGTTCTTCTCACAGCTGGCTGATGGGGGGCAGCAGGGGAAATTCCCAAATCTGGGGGAATCTCTCTGTGCCCCACTGTTAGTTCTCCATCCTTTCTCCCCCTAACCACGCACACCACTCCCCATTATCAGTGTTTTAAAGTAAACCCTCCCTCCCTCCCTTTATGGGATACAGACTCTCTGTGACAGAGACTGACTGGGGCTCCTCTCTGCATGGCCCCAGTGGGGAAGGAAAGAGACTGGGGGAGGGGGAGAAGATGGGCAGAAGGAGTCAAATGGGGCAAAGCCAGAATAGAGGAGATTTTCTTCCTGTTAAAATGTACTGGAGTCTCATCGCTGAAAAGCCGCATCTTGAGTTAAGTTTGAACCAGCAGCCTTTCAATTGCCAGGCAAAGGTGTGAACCACAGAGACTGATAACTGCCTGCTTCCCAAATGTGTTTAAAAAACATCTTCAGGGGTGCAACGGGTTAGTGCAGAGGGGCCATCTGTTGGGGTTATGAGTTCAAGCTTTCTCTCAAGCCCTTGTTTCTCTTACCTGTGTAGTTTGTTTTGCCTAATTCATATACAAAGTGCTATACTAGAAAAAGGAGAGTAAGTTCTAAAATGTAGAGGTGGGTGCATACTTTAGAAACATCGCCCCTATGCTGCCATTAGTTCCATTAGATTGTTTACTGGAAGGGCAAATTGATTTCCTTGCTACTGAGAAAGATGCCAGGACAGGTCTGTGGGCACCAGATCTCTCTGCTTCTTCCAGCTCCTTCCCTGCTCCAGTCACTGCTGTAGGAGGATCCTATATGCACTGAGCCTAAACATTTTCCTGGGCCTTCTTAGCATAGTTGGCAGCATGTCAGTCTCATACTCAGTAGGTCCTGAGATCACACCTCAGAAAAGACAATGGTTTCTGCTCCCTGCTTCAGATTTTCTAAAGGAAATCAGAGAAAAGAAGCTATAGGAGAGTGGTTCCTAGACACTCTAACACACACAGATTTTTCCAAGGCATTAACTTTTCCTTCTCTGTGGAGTTTGTATTCTCCATAGAGCAAAATAAAACAAAAACATGCAAGTCTAAGACTAATACAGTATGAAACTCAATACAGATAAAATCTCACCCTCAGAGATCTTCCAATAAGCTTCTTTTGCAGACTAGACTTATTTCTTGTCTGGGCCCAATCTTTTCACCTGGTATAGTCCTTGTTCCAGCTCAGGTGGTAGCTAGGGGATTTCTCATGACTGCAGCCACCTTTCTTCTGTTCCACCCCCTTATACAGCTTTGGTACAAGGCAGGAATCTTTTGTCTCGCTCCTGGGGAAAAGCCCCAGGTTTAAGATGGATTCCTGTACCAGGTGACATGGCCACATGTCCTGTGAGACCCCAAGCCTTCATTGTTCCTGGCCTGACTCACAGATGGTGCAGGACAGAGCCATCTCCAGTCAATTGTCCTGGTTAATGGGAGCCATCAGGAGTCCAAACCACTATTAATTAATGGCCCACACTTTGCATCATTACAACAGGACCTCAGAGTTATAGTTCATATTTCTAGCTTCAGATACAGGAATGATCGGTTCATACAAATAGGCTGAACACACACAGTAGATAATAAGCTTTGTAATGATACTGCACAAGAGACCTTTTGCATGAAGCATGTTCCAGTTACATTATATTCACACTCATTAGCATATTTTCATAAAATCATCAACATCACAGCAGGGAAAGGGTTTTACGGCGGCACCTGGGAGCAGTTGAGTTTCATGTCGAGGCTGTGCTATGAGTTCCTCCAGGTTTCCCATAAGCACACAGGGCCCTTAGCGGGTACTCTCGATACAGGAATGGCCCAGATACAATGAAGTGATGGGAATTGCATTTTCCTTTTTAATTTGTGAATTTCCAATGACATTTCTGTTTGTGATTTTGTTTTGCTTCGTATAACTGTGTTTTCTCAGGGACTTGATATTTACCAGGCTAACTAACAGCTAATAACGGGAGACTTCCAAGCAGGGTGTGGGCGAGCAGAAAAGAACTGTAAGAGACGCTGGTTTTCGACCTTGTGTTAGATAAGAATAGAATGCAGATTGTAGCAGAAATTGCTGAGAGAAGTAAGCTATCAGAAAGGAATATGTACAAACAAAATGCAGTTGTTGCTCCTTACTGTATGTCACAAAAGGTATAAATGCTTGCCTTAATTGTTTATCTAACCGAGACCTACCTCGGGAGGGGAAACTCTGCCTGTCTGTATTCTCCCGAATAACTGCAGTTGCTCGAAATAAGCGGCATAATATAACAACATTTAACATCCCTGTGGTGGGAAGAACATCTCAACAGCCCAACACTGTGGCATTTGATTTCAAAAAGGAGAACTATACAAAAATGAGGGGGTTAGTTAAACAGAAATTAAAAGGTACAGTGACTAAAGTGAAATTCCTGTAAGCTGCATGGACACTTTAATGACACCATAATAGAGGCCCAACTTAAATGTATACCCCAATTTAAGAAACACAGTAAAAGAACTAAAAAAGAGCCACCGGGGCTTAACAACCATGTAAAAGAAGCAGTGAGAGACAAAAAGACTTCCTTTAAAAAGTGGAAGTCAAATCCTAGAAAGGAGCATAAACATTGCCAAATTGTAGGTGACAAATCTGAGGAACTGTCACAGACTGAAGTGTCACTAGAGCAGGTTTTGGAATTAATTGATAAACTCAACATTAACAAGTCACCAGGACCAGATGGCATTCACCCAAGAGTTGTGAAAGAACTCAAATGTGAAGTTGCGGAACTATTAACAATGGTTTGTAACCTATCCTTTGAATCGGCTTCGGTACCCAATGACTGGAAGTTAGCTAATGTAACGCCAATATTTAAAAAGGGCTCTAGAGGTGATCCCGGCAATTACTAAGTCTAACATCGGTACCGGGCAAATTAGTTGAAACAATAGTAAAGAATAAAATTGTCAGACACATAGAAGAACATAAATTGTTGGGCAAAAGTCAACACGGTTTCCGTAAAGGGAAATCATGTCTTACTAATCTATTAGAGTTCTTTGAGGGGGTCAACAAACATGTGGACAAGGGGGATCCAGTGGACATAGTGTACTTAGATTTCCAGAAAGCCTTTGACAAGGTCCCTCGCCAAAGGCTCTGACATAAATTAAGTTGTCATGGGATAAAAGGGAAGGTCCTTTCAAGGATTGAGAACTGGTTAAAAGACAGGGAACAAAGGGTAGGAATTAATGGTAAATTCTCAGAATGGAGAGGGGTAACTAGTGGTGTTCCCCAAGGGTCAGTCCTAGGACCAATCCTATTCAATTTATTCATAAATGATTTGGAGAAAGGGGTAAACAGTGAGGTGGCAAAGTTTGCAGATGATTCTAAACTGCTCAAGATAGTTAAGACCAAAGCAGACTGTGAAGAACTTCAAAAAGATCTCACAAAACTAAGTGATTGGGCAACAAAATGGCACATGAAATTTAATGTGGATAAATGTAAAGTAATGCACACTGGAAAAAATAACTCCAATTATACATAAAATATGATGGGGACTGATTTAGCTACAACAAATCAGGAAAAAGATTTTGCAGTCATTGTGGATAGTTCTCTGAAGATGCCCACGCAGTGTGCAGAGGCGGTCAAAAAAGCAAACAGGATGTTAGGAATCATTAAAAAGGGGATAGAGAATAAGACTGACTATATTATTACCCTTATATAACTCCATGGTATGCCCACATCTTGAATACTATGTACAGATGTGGTCGTCTCATCTCAAAAAAGATATACTGGCATTAGAAAAGGTTCAGAGAAGGGCAATTAAAATGATTAGGGGTTTGGAACGGGTCCCATATGAGGAGAGATTAAAGAGGCTAGGGCTTTTCAGCTTGGAAAAGAGGAGACTAAGAGGGAATATGATAGAGGTATATAAAATCATGAATGATGTGGAGAAAGTAGATAAGGAAAAGTTATTTACTTACTCCCATAATACAAGAACTAGGGGCCACCAAATGAAATTAATAGGCAGCTGGTTTAAAACAAATAAAAGGAAGTTCTTCTTCACACAGCGCACAGTCAACTTGTGGAACTCCTTGCCTGAAGAGGTTGTGAAGGCTAGGACTATAACAGGGTTTAAAAGAGAACTGGATAAATTCATGGAGGTTAAGTCCATTAATGGCTATTAGCCAGGATGGGTAAGGAATGGTGTCCCTAGCCTCTGTTTGTCAGAGGATGGAGATGGATGGCAGGAGAGAGATCACTTGATCATTGTCTGTTAGGTTCACTCCCTGGGCTGCTTCTGCTCTACAACTATAATTGTCTTTTTACACCAAAATCACTAACTTGAGCACCCAATTCCATGTACAGTCCTAGTGGATGTAAGGCACAGGTAACTTTTGCCTCAGGGTAGCTTGTTGGCATCAACCCTCTCTCCCCCACCTGGAGCTGATGAAATTCCTGGCTGGAGGGACACACGCTCCTACAAGTCAAAAGGAAAGAAGCTGATAGAAAAGATCACAGGACTGACCCCAAAGAGGGGTGAACTGCAAAAGTCTGAAGCAGGCAACTCATCCGGCAGAGCTGAGAGACCACAGTGAAGATGGTGCAAAGATCACTATATTGGAATTAGCAAATGTGATATTTTTAAAACAAATCTTTGGGAAGCCCTAATAAAGGCATTTCTTACAGTTCTCTCCCATTTGGATTTTCTGATATCTAATAGGGAATGACATCTGACTGAAGCTTTTCCCAAATGCAGAGCATGTGTAGGGTCTCTCTCCACTGTGGATTCTACGATGTCTGACAAAGTCTGAGTGCTCAATGAAACTTTTCCCGCACTCAGAGCATGTGTAGGGGATCTCTCATGTGTGGATTCTCTGATGTGTGATAAGGTGTGAGTGCCGACTGAAGCTTTTCCCGCACTCAGCGCATGTGTAGGGCTTCTCCCCTGTGTGGATTCTCTGGTGTGTGATAAGGGTTAAGCGCTGACTGAAGCTTTTCCCGCACTCAGAGCACGTGTAGGGCGTCTCTCCTGTGTGGATTCTCTGATGTGTGATAAGGTGTGAGCACCGACTGAAGCTTTTCCTGCACTCAGAGCACGTGTAGGGCGTCTCCCCTGTGTGGATTCTCTGGTGTCTGATAAGGTGTGAGCGCAGACTGAAGCTTTTCCCGCACTCAGCGCACGTGTAGGGCGTCTCCCCTGTGTGGATTCTCTGATGTCTGATAAGGCTTGAGAGCTGACTGAAGCTTTTCCCGCACTCAGCGCACGTGTAGGGCGTCTCCCCTGTGTGGATTCTCTGATGTGTGATAAGGCTTGAGCGTTGACTGAAGCTTTTCCCGCACTGAGCGCACGTGCAGGGCGTCTCTCTTGTGTGGATTCTCTGATGTCTGATAAGGACTGAGCACTGACTGAAGCTTTCCCCGCACTCATGGCATGTGTAGTTTGTCTCTTCCAAGTTGATTCTCTCACGTATAATAAGGGCTGAGAGGCTACTGAAGTTCTCCTCTGGCCTCTGCTGAGTCTCAGAGGCTTTTACTGTTTCTCGGAGTGCACAACTCCTGGAAACATTCCCTTTGGGTCTTCCTGATAACGTCCCATGTGGTGCTCCTTGCTCAGCATCTTCCTGCTGGGGTTTCTGCTCCTCATTCTCACGCACCATCCTATCACCTGATGGGAGACAGAGAGAATCCAGACATAGGTCACTCCCTGTGCCTGAGAGAAAGGAAATCTCAGAGACAGGAATTTTAAAAGGGATGAACAAACCAAAATATGTGCAGGAGAGATCAAAGTTATCAGGAGCTGATTTTCCCCAGAGGAGAGAGGAAGGGATCAGTTTTGGTCTGCATTTCACCAGAACATGCAGGGGAAAGTGGGATCAGGTAGGGATCTGCTGCCAGTTGTTAGTCAGGATAGGTGGGAAGCCATGAGTGACATCTGCCTAATTATTCCACATCTGCAGGGAACAATCCTGAACTTGGAGAGCTCACAAGGTCTTTGGTAGGGCATCCCGAATGTTTCCTGTATTCACGGACAGTTTTTGACTTGCTTTAACCAAGTCCTCACCTCTGCAGGCAGCTCTCGGGAGCACTTCTTTCTCAGAACCCTGGAGGTCCGGGACCCACGGCTCTTCCCCTCGTTCCAGCTGTGAGACCACATCAGGTTTGGAATTTAGAAACCCTATGCCAGGCAAAGAAAACCAGGAAGGTCAGAGGAATTTGTGGGATACTTGTCACAAAGAATATTCCATGGTTTTAAGCTCAGATCATTTTTAAGCAGTAACATCCCAAGACCAGCTTCCTTGGCTCCAAGTGGCAGGAGAATTATTATTATTATTAATCATACGCATTACCTGAATGCCTAAGGACCAACTAACAGTGTGTCTCCGTTGTGCTAGGCACAGTACAAATGCAGAATAGTAGATGGCCCATGCTCTGAAGAATTTACAGTCTAAATAGACAAGACAGACACAGCACGGGGGAAGGGGTAGAACCCTCTGTTAGAATGGCGATATTCAGGCCTGCCTGCAAAGCCTATATTTTTAGAACTTAGGTGTATTTTTATCGCTTAGCTAGTTACAGGAGTGTGAAAACAAAGAATCAAAATCACAGTCTGCCTGTGTCTGGGCCTTCTCTCACTAGGATAGTCTGAGGCCTTGTTCTTAGGCTAAGGCCTTTGGCTAAACAGCAGGGACAGCTATAAGCTGGGAAGTGAAGGGTCACATCCTCACATCCCAAACCAGTCACACTGAAATAAGGTGCTATTGGGCTGTTAGGAAAACAATCCTGTCTGGATCTTAAGATGGTTAAAGAAACCTTAATTTGATAGCATTCTGTCTGGCAAGAAATCACTTATCAATGGTTGTGGTTGTGAAACCCTCATTTCTGTATTGCTTTATCTTTATGGCCACCACTTTTACATTGTTAATCAGTCTGGTTCTCTAATTGTTTCTCTCTCCTGTATAATTAATGTTGCCAGGTGTAAGTTAATTAGGGTACTGGTTTATAATTGGTTAGAGCAGGAGTAGGCAACCTATGGTGGCACACGAGTTGATTTTCAGTGGCACTCACACTGCCCAGGTCCTGGCCACCGGTCCAGAAGGCTCTGCATTTTAATTTAATTTTAAATGAAGCTTCTTAAACATTTTAAAAACCTTACTGACTTTACATACAGTAGTTTAATTATGTATTATAGACTTATAGAAAGAGACTTTCTAAAAACGTTAAAATGTATTATTGGCACATGAAATCTTAAATTAGAGTGAATAAATGAAGACTCAGCACACCACTTCTGAAAGGTGGCCGACGCCTGGGTTAGAGAATTATGTCACAATATGTTAGAATTGGTTAGTTAAATTTCAGCACAATGATTGGTTCAGGTATAGCTGAGAATATTGCTCTATAAATGGGGTCAAACAGGAGGGGGGAAGGAAATTGGAATTATAGAATCTCAGGGTTGGAAGGGACCTCAGGAGGTCATCTAGTCCCACCCCTGCTCAAAGCAGGACCAATCCCCAACTAAATCATCCCAGCCAAGGCTTTGTCAAGCCTGACCTTAAAAACCTCTAAGGAAGGAGATTCCACCACCTCCGTGGGGAACCCATCCCAGGGCTTCACCACCCTCCTAGTGAAATAGTGTTTCCTAATAGCCAACCTATACCTCCCCCATTGCAATTTGAAATCATTACTCTTGGTTCTGTCATCTGCTACCACTGAGAACAGTCTAGACCCATCCTCTTTGGAACCCCCCTTCAGGTAGTTGAAAGCAGCTATCAAATCCCCCCTCATTCTTCTCTTCTGCAGACTAAACAATCCCAGTTCCCTCAGCCTCTCCTCAGAAGTCATGTGTTCCAGTCCCCTAACCATTTCTGTTGCCCCCCGTTGGATGCTTTCCAATTTTTCCACATCCTTCTTATAGTGTTGGGCCCAAAACTGGACACAGTGCTCCAGATGAGGCCCCATGAATGTTGGTTAGGGGGCGAACGGGAACAGGGACACAGGCAAGGCTCTGCAGCATCAGAGCTGAGAAGGGAACAGACTGTATCGGCATATAGAGATAAGCCCGACTGGTGTGAAGGGCTTCGGAATATGTAATCTTATAGGTGTAAAAAATTGTACAGACTATACCACCCTGTGACATCATCAACGAAGTGCCCATTTGTGCCTGGGTAGGGGCCCTGCTCTGGGAGGGAGGATGCAGCAAGGACTCAGGATCGGTGGCCGGGGTCGCTGTGCATAGGAGATGGGGAGGTTATGTGAGGAGGGGGGTAATGAGTGGGAGAGGGAGGTCAAGTGTTAAAATAATAATATTTGGGGGAAAAAATGTATAATAAAGTGAAACTGAACAGAAATAAAACTGGAGTGGAGGCTCTAAAGCAACAAGGCTTGGGTAGGGATTCGGGGGTTAAAGGTCTGGGATCCCCCACAGCTCCAAATCCCCAAACCTCTCCTCCCTCCCACTGACCCACCCACCCCACTTCCTGGGTGCCCTTCCTCCACACTCCCCTCCGCTTCTTCCCATTACTCTCAGCCAGCACCACCTCCCGGCAACTTGAGAACTTCTTGTATTTTCTCCTCGTCTCTCACAGCCTCCTACCTCCCTGCTGCTTCTTAGCTCTAACCCTGCACACACCTGCCCCATGTCCTGGCATATCTACTACCCCCCGTCTCCGTCCCTCCCACGGCTCGCTTATCCCTTCACCCATGGGATCCTGAACGGCAACATTACACGCTCTCCTAAAAGAACTCATCTGACTGTCACACAAGCCAGGCATGAGTCACACACCTATTTACTCAATTTAGAATTCTACAGGCAGCATATTTTCCTCTTAAAATGAGGAAAAGGCATGAAAGCTACAGTGATTAATGTAGTTATGAATGTAGCCAATAAGGATACATTCAATGCAATTTTAAAATGACTGACAGCACCAAAAAGGCACATGTCCAAAAATGATACTAGTGGGTGGGAGGTAAGGCAAAAAAAGGGGGGGGGGCAAGGAAACTTATCAAAACTTTTATGACGAATAAAGGTATAAAGTTATTACTGCTCAGGTTCTTCAGAGACCCCACAGCTTCTAATAACCCAGGGGACAGGACTCCTTACCCAGCGAGGTCACCGTCTCATAGTTCTCCTGCATGACATCCCTGTAGAGGGCTCTCTGAGTGGGGTCCAGCAGAGTCCATTCCTCCTTGGTGAAATACACAGCCACCTCCTCGAAGGTCACCGGCCTCTGAAAGAGCAAGAGTCCAACACTCAGTACCTGCTGCCCCACTCACAACCCCACTATTCACGGAACAGCAGCACCAGGTAAATGGAAGCCCCGGGAGGCCCATGTTAACAGAGTCTCACTCCACCTTGCCTAGAACAGACAGGCGGCATCAGAGGGTAGAAAGAGAGAACCTTTGTCTCTCACAGCTGACAGATGGAGGCAGGGTCTTCACATTTATCACATACCTACTAGCAGAGTTTGATATAGGAGATGGGGCTGTCTCTGGACACTACTAATGGCTCCCTGGTAGGAAACACTCTCCAAATAAAATATAAGGAAGAAAAGGGAAGTCAGTAGTAAAGAATATTAGTTAGAACAGGGGTAGGCAACCTATGGCATGGGTGCTGAAGGCAGCACACAAGCTGATTTTCAGTGCCACTCACAATGCCCGGGTCCTGGCCACCAGTCCGGGGGGCTCTGCATTTTAATTTAATTTTAAATGAAGTTTCTTAAACATTTTAAAAGCCTTATTTACTTTACATACAACAATAGTTTAGTTATATATTATAGATCTTCTAAAAATGTTAAAATGTATTACTGGCCCACTCAAAACCTTAAATTAGAGTGAATAAATGAAGACTTCTGAAAGGTTGCTCAGCCCTGAGTTAGAAGGTCAGAATTGTAGAAAATTGGTAAGGGAAGCTATCAGAAATCAATGACCAATCAATGAAAATAAGAAGGAAGTTTTGAAAAGTATATTAATCCTAACAATGGTAGTGATAAATTACTAGACGGAAATGGCAGAATTATCAAAAATAATGCAGAAGAGGTAAAAGTGTTCAATAAGTGTTCTCTCCTGGATTTGGAGAAAAACAGATGCTGTACTGTACAGAAGCAAGAAGCCTGCTAAACAACCAGTGGGGCCCCTTGACGATGAAAATACAAAACGAGCGCTTAAAGATGATAAAGTCATTGCGGAGAAACTAAATGGATTCTTTGCTTCAGTCTTCACGGCTGAGGATGTTAGGGAGATTCCCAAACCTGAGCTGGCTTTTGTAGGTGACAAATCTGAGGAACTGTCACAGATTGAAGTGTCACTAGAGGAGGTTTTGGAATTAATTGATAAACTCAACATTAACAAGTCACCGGGACCAGATGGCATTCACCCAAGAGTTCTGAAAGAACTCAAATGTGAAGTTGCGGAACTATTAACTAAGGTTTGTAACCTGTCCTTTAAATCGGCTTCGGTACCCAATGACTGGAAGTTAGCTAATGTAACGCCAATATTTAAAAAGGGCTCGAGGGGTGATCCCGGCAATTACAGACCGGTAAGTCTAACGTCGGTACCGGGCAAATTAGTTGAAACAATAGTAAAGAATAAAATTGTCAGACACATAGAAAAACATAAACTCTTGAGCAATAGTCAACATGGTTTCTGTAAAGGGAAATCGTGTCTTACTAATCTATTAGAGTTCTTTGAAGGGGTCAACAAACATGTGGACAAGGGGGATCCGGTGGACATAGTGTACTTAGATTTCCAGAAAGCCTTTGACAAGGTCCCTCACCAAAGGCTCTTACGTAAATTAAGCTGTCATGGGATAAAAGGGAAGGTCCTTTCATGGATTGAGAACTGGTTAAAGGACAGGGAACAAAGGGTAGGAATTAATGGTAAATTCTCAGAATGGAGAGGGGTAACTAGTGGTGTTCCCCAAGGGTCAGTCCTAGGACCAATCCTATTCAATTTATTCATAAATGATCTGGAGAAAGGGGTAAACAGTGAGGTGGCAAAGTTTGCAGATGATACTAAACTACTCAAGATAGTTAAGACCAAAGCAGATTGTGAAGAACTTCAAAAAGATATCACAAAACTAAGTGATTGGGCAACAAAATGGCAAATGAAATTTAATGTGGATAAATGTAAAGTAATGCACATTGGAAAAAATAACCCCAACTATACATACAACATGATGGGGGCTAATTTAGCTACAACGAGTCAGGAAAAAGATCTAGGTGTCATCATGGATAGTTCTCTAAAGATGTCCACGCAGTGTGCAGAGGCGGTCAAAAAAGCAAACAGGATGTTAGGAATCATTAAAAAGCGGATAGAGAATAAGACTGAGAATATATTATTGCCCTTATATAAATCCATGGTACGCCCACATCTCAAATACTGTGTACAGATGTGGTCTCCTCACCTCAAAAAAGATATTCTAGCACTAGAAAAGATTCAGAAAAGAGCAACTAAAATGATTAGGGGTTTAGAGAGGGTCCCATATGAGGAAAGATTAAAGAGGCTAGGACTCTTCAGTTTGGAAAAGAGAAGACTAAGGGGGGACATGATAGAGGTATATAAAATCATGAGTGATGTTGAGAAAGTGGATAAGGAAAAGTTATTTACTTATTCCCATAATACAAGAACTAGGGGTCACCAAATGAAATTAATAGGCAGCAGGTTTAAAACAAATAAAAGGAAGTTCTTCTTCACGCAGCGCACAGTCAACTTGTGGAACTCCTTACCTGAGGAGGTTGTGAAGGCTAGGACTATAACAATGTTTAAAAGGGGACTGGATAAATTCATGGTGGCTAAGTCCATAAATGGCTATTAGCCAGGATGGGTAAGAATGGTGTCCCTAGCCTCTGTTCGTCAGAGGATGGAGATGGATGGCAGGAGAGAGATCACTAGATCATTGCCTGTAAGGTTCACTCCCTCTGGGGCACCTGGCATTGGCCACTGTCGGTAGACAGATACTGGGCTAGATGGACCTTTGGTCTGACCCGGTACGGCCTTTCTTATATTCTTATGTACTCGTATCATAAGATGTTGACGACGACATTCCTTCCATTCCAACAAGAACTCACAAGGACATTAAACAGCAGCTATTACAGTTAGACATGTTTAAATAAGCAGGTCCAGATAACTTGTATCCAAGAGTTTTTAAAGACCTGGTGGAGGAGCGTGGTGGACTATTAATGTTGATTGTAATTAGGACTTGGAACACTGGGGAAATTCCAGAAGACTGGAATTAAGCTAATGCTGTGCCAATACTAAAAAGTGTAAAAGAGATGACCCAGCTAATTACAAGAGTGTCAGTCTGATATCAATACTGAGCAAAATAATGGAGCAGTCGATACTGGATTTCGTTAATAAAGAATTAAAGGAAGGTAATATAATTAGTACCTATTAAAAAATGGTTACTTACCTTTGTAACTGTTGTTCTTCGAGATGTGTTGCTCATATCCATTCCAGTTAGGTGTGTGCGCGCTGCGTGCACTTTCGTCGGAAGACTTTTACCCTAGCAACCCCAGTGGGTCGGCTGAGCGCCCCCTGGAGTGGCGCCATAACGGCACCGCATATATACCTCAGCCGACCCACCCGACCCTCAGTTCCTTCTTGCCGGCTACTCCGACAGTGGGGAAGGAGGGTGGGTGTGGAATGGATATGAGCAACACATCTCGAAGAACAACAGTTACAAAGGTAAGTAACCGTTTTTTCTTCTTCGAGTGATTGCTCATATCCATTCCAGTTAGGTGATTCCCAAGCCTTACCTAGGCGGTGGGGTCGGAGTGAGACGTGGCGGTATGCAGGACCGCGGAGCCGAAGGCTGCATCAGCTCTCGACTGTTGGACCAGGGCATAGTGTGAGGTGAAAGTATGGACGGACGACCAGGTCGCCGCTCGGCATATCTCTTGTATAGGCACTTGCGCCAGAAAGGCAGCGGAGGATGCCTGGGCCCTGGTAGAGTGGGCGGTGAGATGGCCCAAAGGGACATTAGCCAAAGTATAGCATGTGCGAATGCACTCTGTGAGCCACGAGGAGATCCGCTGCGACGAGACAGGAAGACCTCGCATCCGGTCAGCAATTGCCACAAATAGTTGCGGGGATTTGCGGAACGGTCTTGTCCGATCAATATAGAAAGCCAACGCTCTGCGAACATCGAGGGAGTGGAGTCGTTGCTCTCGCGGAGATGCGTGAGGCTTCGGAAAGAAAACTGGCAGGAAGATATCCTGGTTAATGTGGAACGCGGACACGACCTTTGGGAGAAACGCCGGATGTGGACGTAGCTGCACCTTGTCCTTATGAAAAACGGTGTACGGCGGGTCCACCATGAGTGCTTTGAGCTCAGAGACCCGCCTGGCGGATGTGATAGCCACGAGAAAAAACGTCTTCCATGAGAGGTACAGCAAGGAGCAGGTGGCCAGTGGCTCAAAGGGCGGAGACATGAGCATGTGGAGGACCAGATTGAGGTCCCAGGTGGGAGTTGGATGACGCACCTGGGGGTAGAGACGATCAAGGCCCCTTCTGAAGCGAGTAGTCAACGGGTGAGAGAACAGCGTATATCCCCCCTCACCGGGGTGGAAAGCGGAGATGGCCGCTAAGTGCACTTTGATGGAGGACAGTGCAAGACCTTGTTGTTTCAGCGACCAGAGATAGTCAAGGACCATCGGAAGCGGGAGTTCCGAAGGAATAGCGTCACGCGCTTGAGCCCAGCAAGCGAAGCGCTTCCACTTGGCCAGGTATGTAGACCGAGTGGAAGGCTTTCTGCTGCTCAATAAAACGTGCTGTACGGGAGCAGAGCAGCGCAACTCCATCTGGTCTAGCCACTGAGGAGCCACGCCGTGAGGTGGAGGGCTGGCAGGTCCGGGTGACGGAGAGTGCCGTGATCTTGTGTTATGAGATCTGGGTGAAGCGGCAGAGGAATTGGGCTGGCTACCGATAGACGGAGCAGCGTGGTGAACCAGTGTTGTCTGGGCCACGCTGGCGCAATTAAGATGAGACGTGCCTTGTCCCGTTGGAGCTTCAGCAGGACCTTGTGTATGAGGGGAAAGGGAGGAAAGGCGTAGAACAGGTGACGAGTCCATGGAAGGAGAAACCCGTCCGACAGAGAGCCCGGTGCCAGGCCTTGAAAGGAACAAAACTCCTGGCATTTGCGGTTCAATCGGGACGCAAACAAGTCTACACGGGGAAATCCCCACCGTTGGAAAATGGCATGAGCGATGTCCGCTCTCAGTGACCACTCGTGGCAGAGAAAGGACCTGCTCAGGCGATCCGCGATGGTGTTCTTGACGCCGGGAAGGAACGACGCTACCAGGTGTATTGAGTGGGCTATGCAGAATTCCCACAGTAGCATCGCCTCATGGCAGAGAGGGGAAGAGCGGGTCCCGCCTTGCTTGTTGATATAGTACATTGCCGTTGTGTTGTCCGTAAAGACTGAGACACAACGGCCGTGGAGGCGAGATCGGAACGCCTGGCATGCTAGGCGTACTGCCCTGAGCTCCCTGACGTTGATGTGCATATTCAATTCCTGCAGCGACCAAAGGCCTTGAGTCCGAAGATCGCCGAGATGGGCTCCCCATCCGAGGGACGAGGCGTCCGTTGTCAGGGATAGGGAAGGTTGAGGAGCCTGGAATGGGACCCCCGCACATACGTGGGAAGGGGTCAGCCACCAATCCAGGGATTGAAGGACACCCGCTGGAATGGTGAGTAGGGTATCCAGAGGGTCCCTGTGTGGGCGGTATCTGGAATGAAGCCACAGCTGAAGCGGGCGGAGGCGGAGCCTGGCAAACGGAGTGACGTGTGTGCAAGCCGCCATATGACCGAGGAGGCGGAGACAAGCACGGGCCGAGGTCATCCGAGAGGCCTGTAGGTCGCGGATTAGCTGTGTAAGGGCCTGGAACCTGAGCTGCGGAAGGAAGGCTCTGGCTAGAGAGGAGTCCAGGGTCGCGCCAATAAAATCCAACCTCTGAGTTGGAACTAAGGTAGACTTTTCTATGTTGAGAACTAGGCCCAGGCTCGTGAATAAGTGTCTGATCTCTGCGACCTGGTGCTGGACCGTGGCCTGCGAGTCCCCCCTGATAAGCCAGTCGTCCAGGTAGGGAAAAACGGAGATGCCGCGTCGACGGAGGTGGGCGGCGACAACGGCCATGCACTTCGTGAACACCCTTGGGGCCGTGGAGAGGCCGAAGGGGAGGACCGCAAACTGGAAGTGTAGGTGAGCGATTGTGAAGCGGAGAAAGCGTCTGTGCGGTGGGAAGATGGCGATATGAAAATAAGCGTCCTTCATATCGAGGGCGGCATACCAGTCTCCCGGATCCAAAGTAGGGATAATGATCCCGAGGGATACCATGCGGAACTTCAACTTCAGCATGTAGGCGTTGAGGTCTCGCAGGTCGAGGATGGGTCGAAGGCCTCCTTTGGCCTTGGGAATCAAACAATAACGGGAATAAAACCCCTTGCCCCATTCTGCGTCCGGAACCCTCTCGACCGCTCCGATGGCTAGGAGCGAGTGCACCTCTTGTAAGAGGAGTTGCTCGTGAGAGGGGTCCCTGAAGAGGGACCGGGAAGGAGGGTGGGAAGGTGGAGGTGAAACGAATTGGAGTTGGTAACCATGCTCCACCGTGCGCAGGACCCAGGCATCGGTGGTCAGCCGAGCCCACGCTGGGAGGAAATAGGAGAGGCGGTTGGAAAAGGGTAGGGAGGGATCTGGAGAGAGATCCGATATGCCGTCCCCGGGCGCATCTTCAAAAGGATGGTTTAGGGCCCGATGGCTTAGAAGGGGTTCGCCCTTGGGACGGTTGGTTGCCAGGCCATCGCCCACGGCCCCCGCGACCCCGCCGCCGACCAGAGTCTTGCCTGTAGCGAGGCATATAGTAAGGGCGGTTAAACTGGGGACGGAACGGACGCCTCTGGGTAGCCGGGGTATGCATCCCCAAAGTACGGATGATAACCCTGTTGTCCTTTAGATTTTGAAGCTTGGAGTCCGTCTTTTCTGAGAAGAGCTCCTTCGAATCAAAAGGAAGGTCCTGAATGGTGTATTGAACCTCAGGAGGAAGCGTCGAACTCTGGAGCCAAGAGATCCGGCGCATGGTAACACCGGAGGCTACAGTACGTGCTGCAGAGTCAGCCGCATCCAAGGAGGCCCGTAATGAGGTGCGTGCTACCTTTTTACCTTCCTCCACGAAGGCTGCAAACTCCTGTCGGGAATCCTGAGGCAGGAGCTCTTTGTATCTCTCTACCTCAGCCCAAGTGTCATGGCCGTAACGGCTTAGCAAGGCCTGCTGGTTAGCCACACGGATCTGAAGGGCACCGGCAGAGTAAACCTTGCGACCAAGCAAGTCCATGCGCTTGGCCTCCTTCGACTTAGGAGCCAGGCCTTGCTGGCCGTGCCGCTCCTTGTCGTTCACAGATTGCACCACCAAGGACGAGGGGGCAGGGTGCACATACAAATGTTCGTATCCCCGGGAAGGGACCATGTATCTGCGTTCCACCCCTCGGGCTGTGGGCGCAATAGACGATGGAGTCTGCCATAAGGTATCAGCGTTCGCCTGGATAGTCCTTATGAAGGGGAGAGCTATGCGGGTTGGAGCGTCCGCGGACAAAATGGTCACTATCGGATCACTGACTTCCGATACCTCCTCAGCCTGCAGATCCATTCGCAGTGCCACCCTGCGGAGGAGCTCCTGGTGCGCCCGTAAGTCAATTGGCGGGGGACCTGCTGATGACGAGCCTGCCACCGTCTCATCCGGGGGAGAGGAGGAGGAGGAATTGCTGGGCAGGATGGCGTCTTGGTCAGCCTCCGGCCCCTGTGAAGGTTCTTGCCCCAGGGGTTCCTGGACAGGCTGGTTCCCGTCCTCCGCACCGGATGGCACCTCAGTGTCAAGTGGGGGGCAGCTTATAGTAGCCTCCGGGATGCGTGACTCGTGCGGTACGGTATGCATAGGAGGCACAGTAGAACCTTGGCTTTGGTGGTAGGCCCAAGGGGTCCAATAACCCCACTGGTTTGGGTACTGGTCCACGGGATGGGATTGTCGAAAAACTCCCGAAGGGGCCTGAGAGTCATGGTCATCGACATAGTAGCTATCGGCGTGTGAAGAGGCCGAGGCGTGTCGAGAGAGCCAAGGTGGAGCAGATAAGCCTTGTGCAGAAGTGCCCACGGATCTCATTTCCCGCCTTTGTGGTGAACGGTGCCGGGAGGCATCCCTATACCGAGAGCAGGAGCGAGAATGGGACCTGCGACCGGCGCGGTGCCGGGAGGTCGACCGGGATCTCCGTATTCGGTGCCGGGAGCGACTCCGCGAGTGGAGGCGGCCATATCGGTACCGAGAGCTTGCTCGGTGCCGGGAGTGACGACTCGGAGATCGAGAGAATGATCGGTGCCGCGAGTCTGACCGGCCCCGCGTGGTTGAGCGGTGCCGGGACTGCGAGCGGCGGTGCGATCGGTGCCCAGATCCGGATTGGGAGCAGCGTCGAGAGCGGGAGCGGGATCGGTGCCGGTGAGAGACGGTGCCGGCAGGTGGCCTAAACATGGACGGCTTGCCCATGGAGCGGGGCGCCCGCACCAGCAGCGCCGGGGGCGGTGGCACAGCCGGTTCTGTCATAGCGATGAGGTCCCGTGCCGCCTCGAAGGTCTCCGGAGTCGATGGCAGTGGTATCTCTACCGCGGCCGGAGCCGGGGAGGTTACAGGTGCCGGGCTCGACGGCCTCTCAGGGGCCGGAGTCGCCGGTGCCGGCAGAAGCATCTGCGGCAGAGGAACCGGTGCCGCGGCAGGTTTCGGTGCCGGGCGGTCCGGACGGGGCGCACTCTGGTGCTTCTTGGCCGGCGGTGCCGTGGAGGCAGCGGCCTTTCCCTTCTTCGCCTTTGGCGAGAGAGAGCGTCTTTGGCCCGTTTTCGGTGCCGATGTCGCTTTAGGTGGCACAGCAGAGTGACCCGGCGCCGTGGCGGTGCTGCGAGAGTCTGTCGGAACAGCGGGCGGTGCTGCGGCCGGAGGGGTTAAGGCTGCCTCCATTAGGAGCTGTTTAAGCCTAATGTCTCTTTCCCTCTTAGTGCGAGGCTTGAAAGCCTTGCAAATCGGGCACTTAGAAGATAAGTGCGACTCTCCTAAACACTTCAAACAGGAGCTATGAGGATCTCCTGTAGGCATAGGCCTGCGGCAGGCCGAGCACGGCTTGAAACCCGGGGAGCCGGGCATACGCTCCGGTCCCGGGTGCGGGTGGGGCTAACCCCGGAACCCGCTAACTATCTAATACTAAACTGTTTGAAACTATGAAAACAAGAAAACCTAAGCTAATATAAGAACTATGTACAAATTTTAACTGAGAAACTATGAGGAAGCTAGGGAAGCGGAGGTCAGACAAGCTGCTCTCCGCTGTTCCAACGACCGACACGGGCAGTAAGAAGGAACTGAGGGTCGGGTGGGTCGGCTGAGGTATATATGCGGTGCCGTTATGGCGCCACTCCAGGGGGCGCTCAGCCAACCCACTGGGGTTGCTAGGGTAAAAGTCTTCCGACGAAAGTGCACGCGGCGCGCACACACCTAACTGGAATGGATATGAGCAATCACTCGAAGAAGAACAAAGGTTTAGAGAAAATAGATCCTATCAAACTAACTGGATATCCTTATTAGATGAGATCAAAAGTTTGGTTGCAGCTAATATTATTGATGTAATATATCTAGACTTCTGTAAGGCATATGACTTGATTCAGCATAATATTTTGACTAAAAAACTAGAATGATACAAAATAAACACGGCATACATTAAATAGATTAAAAACTGGGATTGTAAATGGGGAACCATGGTCGAGTGGATTTATTTCTAGCGGGTTCCCACAAGGATTGCTTTTTCCCCGTGTGCTATTTAACATTCTTATCAATGACCTAGAACAGAATATAAAATCATCACGGATAAAGTTTGCAGTTACCACAAAGATTGCGGGTGGTGGTAACTAATGAAGTGGCAGTAGATTCAGGCTCCAGCACTGGGAGTCTGGGAAGTTTTCCCAGCCCTGGCTGGAGGGTTATTTCCTGTTCCAGAAAGAGGAGAAGTTCCATTCCCAAATCCCGTGCCTTGAAATTAGGCCTTATCTGACACTACACCCCCATATTCATCATAGTGGTATGGTTATAATATGATTAGGACATAATTATGATGCATTTTGTGCAAGATGCGTCATGTGCTGAATATGATTATCCTATTTGTGTGCATGGATCATGTTTGTATTTGAAGTTATGGATATTGACTCTGTATCTGTATTTCAAATGTGCTTACTCTGGGTAACAACCACAACGAGCCTTTCAGGTACAACAATGAAGAAGCCAGACAGAGCTGATGGCTTATCAACAAAGACAATGGACCGCGGAAGAGCTTAGCCTTCCAGTGATTGTTTCAGCCAGCCTATGAGTCATGGCTACTATGACTCAGGAGGACATGCTAGAACATGTGACCAAACCACATGACAACAAACTCCATTTTGGTACCTGTATTTTTCCACAAACTGGACTGGGAACTGAGTTTGGAACAAATGGTTCCCGCCATATGGAAAAGCTACATAAGGTGGGGTGTGATGGCATCCCTTGGTCTCATTCCCCACACAAGAGAACTCCTGGAAACACCTGAGGAACAAAGACTGAACTGGGGGAACTGCTGGTCCCAGGGTAAAGGGATTTCTAGCTTGTGTATGGAAACTTGGTGGACTGCTTGTACCATCAGTCAGGGTGAGAAATTGTTAATTCAAATTCTATCCATCTAGTATGTTAGGCTTAGTTTGAGTTTTTGGTTATCTGCTAAGTAATCTGCTTTGATCTGTTTGGTATCACTTAGAATTGTTGGGATACGTTAGGGTTCAGTAAAACAGCTGGGAAGCTGCTAATGTGCTGACATGCATTGGGGACAAAGGCATAAGCAGGCAGTAATTCTTTGCTTAACAAATAAGTTGCCATATTTTTCCTCTCTCTGTTGCTTGTAAGAACTGACATTGATGCAGCTGCATGAGAAGTGTAGTTGCTGGAATGAATGTCCTTTGTGTGAAAGAAAGTAAAAGAAATGTTACCTCCCCCTCCCTTCCTTTCCCAGCTACATAAACAAGCCCTGGCTTATGGCCCCTTCCTCCCTCCCCGAGAATTGCTCATTGACCCTTCCTCCATACCCTGAGAACTGCTGTTTAGGGAAATTTGTGGCAACACATTATTGCAAAGAACGGTATTTTCAAGGTAAAAATGCCTCTATGATATGTGTAATACTGTGATAGTGGATAGGGGTGGGTATACTAATTGTATGAGTGTTTCTACTACTTAATAAGGGGTTTTGGGGTGTTGTAACAGATGTAGTTATTTACATACAAACTTAGATAAAAGGCATGTGATGTAACTAATCCAGTGCTTACTCGATAGTTGGGTCAAGGGGAACAAGTAACAATAAAGAAGCCTGTATTCATATCCGCCTCTGGATCAACCGGCTCCTTTTTTGTTCTAACAATAATTACTTAAAATCTACCTTTCTGCCATTAATAAACTTGTTTTATGCTTTATCTTAATCAGTGCATTTTGAGTGAAGTGTTTGGGGAAAAGCTGAGCTTGGTTAGCACAGGCTTGTTGTGCACATCTTTCCCATATCGAGGGGAAGGCAAACTATAGTAATGAGCTTACATTATAGAGATCCCCGTGCACTATAAGATGGGATAATTCTGAATTTATACTACAGCAGTGTGCAAGGTTGGGGAGCTGGGAAATTGGCTGTTGTCTCTATCTGTCCTTGAGTGGCTCAGGTAAAGCACTCAGGTAGCTTAGTTGGCTGCATGGCGCCACCTGCTGTCGTGTTGGGTGATAACAGGCCCTGGAGAGGCTGGCTAAATGTCCAGCAAAGCAGTGTGAGAAGGGCCAGCCCAGCTTGAGGGTTAGAGGGCACAGCGGTTCCCAGAAGCCCCCCAGACTGCCCCCTGGGGGTGACAACCCATCACACCCTAGAGTACACAAGTCTCAGCAGGTTTGTCACATCCTGTCCCCTCCTTTCTCCACCCGAGATATTTCCTGCCTCCCACCACCTCCAGCAGCTCCTACCCTCCTATGCACGTACTGCTCCTCTCCCTCCAAGCAGAACCCACCACCAGCTCCCTGATAATCCCTTACCTGAGCCAGCTCCATTGCAGCCATTTCCTTCCCTTTGGGAGGATGAAATGATCTGGAGCAAAACGTGGACGTTAATCTGTAGCCTGCCAGGACGAGAAGGGCAATGTGAGAGAATGCAGAGGGGGCTTTTGTCCATTCCATATGCTGATTCCCCCCTGATTTTTCCCTGTTAATGGACACTCTAGGTTCTGCCACACTGTGAAGCACAGAGTGACCTTATTCCAGTACAGGCCTAGCCCCCTCCCACCAGGGTGTAACCCTCTGAGACACGGTGAAACCCTCCCAGTAACATCCTCTGTTATACTTACCAAGTTTGCAGACAATACCAAGCTGGGAGGGGTTGCAAGTGCTTTAGAGGCTAGGCCAGGGAGGGAGAGCTCAGTGGTTTCAGCATCGGCCTGCTAAACCCAAGGCTGTGAGATCAATCCTTGAGGGGGCCATTTAGGGCAAAAATCTGTCTGGGGATTTGTCCTGCTTGGAGCAGGGGATTGGACTAGATACCTCTTATGGTCCCTTCCAACCCTGATCTTCTATGATTAAAATTCAAAATGATCTGGAGAAAAGGCCTGAAGTAAATAGGATGAAATTCAATTAGGACAAATGCAAAGTGCTTCATTTAGGAAGGAACAATCAGGTGCACACGTACAAAGTGGGAAATTCCTGTCCAGGAAGGAGCACTGCGGAAAGGGAGCTGGGGGCCATAGTGGATCACAAGCTAAGTATAAGTCAAAAGGGCAAACATCATTCTGGGATGTATTTGAGGGAGTACTGTAAGCAAGACACAAGTAGTAATTCTTCCACTCCACTCTGTGCGGATTAGGCCACAACTGGAGTACTGTGTCCATTTGTGGGTGCCACATATGAGGAAAGATGTGGAGAAAGTCCAGAGAAGAGCAACAAAAATGATTAAAGGTCTAGAAAGCATGACCTATGAGGGAAGATTGAAAAAATTGGGTTTGTTTAGTCTGGAGTAGAGAGGACATGATAATAGTTTTCAAGTACATAAAAGGTTGTTACAGGGATGTGGAAGAAAAAATTGTTCTTAACCTCTGAGGATAGGACAAGAAGTAATGGCCTTAAATTGCAGCAAGGGCAATTTAGGATGGAGATTAGGAAAAAACTTCCTAACTGTCAGAGTGGTTAAACTCCAGAACAAATAGCGTAGGGAGGTTGTGGAATCTCCATCATTGGGGATTTTTAAAAGCAGGCTGGACAAACACCTCAGGGATGGTCTAGATAATACTTAGTCCTGCCTTGAGTGCAGGGGACTGGCCTAGATGACCTCCCAAAGTCCCTTCCAGTTCTATGATTCTATGAAAAAAGGCCAGAGAAGAGCAGAATCAAAGGAGTCACTCTGAGGGATTCTCCCTGTCACTGTCCCCAAGGCAGCTCTCTCAGGTTAACTAAGTTGTTGGATGCTCCAGCCTTTATCCAGTCTCTCCTGGCAGTGCCCCTTTCATGGGCTGGGCCTAGTTTTAGCTTTTGGGAAGCGTGACCCCGGGGGCTCTGAGACTGGGCCTTCTTGCGTCAGCACATCTTGTTTCTTTCTGTGGCTCCCCAGTGAGTCCCAATGAGTAGATACTCCTCATACAGACTGTGAACATAAGACGGGCCCACTGCCTCAGACCAATGGTCCATATAGCTCAGTGGCTAATGCCAGGTGCATCAGAGGGAAAGAACAGAACAGGGAATCATCAACTGACCATCCTGTCAACCATTCCCAGCTTCTGGAAACAGAGGCTAGAGACACCATCCCTGCCCAGCCTGCCTGTGACACTGGCAGATGAGGTGTTAGCTCTTACACAAGCCTCTATGTCTTAACTGAACATGGACAAACGCACAGTGGAATCAGTCTGACTCACCTGTGTTTGTATTCTTAAAACAGGTATTAGGATTATAAGAACATTTTTAGACTTCATTAAATGCTTGTGAGTTGCTGCCTGGGTTAATATCTGACTAGTTGCATTGTGAGCCTCTGTGGCTCTGTAAATCATCACACAGGAGGGAGACTTTACCTAGGTGAAGTGCTGATTGGCAACCGAATGCATTACACCCTGCCTGGCAGGAAAGGTCCATCAACACCAGAGAGACTATTATGGGACGTTAAAGAAGACACAAGACTGTTGTTGTGCTCTTGACTTTCCATTAGCTGAGTTTCCAGGACAGAGCACATGGCAGGAAGGGGATGAAAAACCCCATACAGAAGGAACTGATGATCTGTATGCTGCTTGGACTCTGGGGGGCAAAGTTTTTACGCATCAGCAAGAGATCCCCAGCTGCCTAGCCGGGGTTAGTCCTAAAGAATATGCAGAGCTTGCTTATTATAGAAGCTTCTATTACCATTTGAAATTTCAGACTGTAACTCATCTGCATCTATAGGATTACCTGCTTTAACTTTGTAAACAACTCTCCTTTCCTTTTAAATAAATATTAATACAGGTTATGACAGGACTGGCTACAAGTGTTGTCTTTGTTGGAAGATCTAAGAGTCATTTGACCTAAGGAAGTGACTGGTCCTTTGGGACTGGCAGTAACCTGAACATTGCTGTGATTCATAGAATCATAGAATCTCAGGGTTGGGAGGGACCTCAGGAGGTCATCTAGTCCAACCCCCTGCTCAAAGCAGGACCAAACCCAACTAAATCATCCCAGCCAGGGCTTAGTCAAGCCTGACCTTAAAAACCTCTAAAGAAGGAGATTCCACCACCTCCCTAGGTAACCCATTCCAGTTCTTCACCACCCTGCTAGTGAAAAAGTTTTTCCTAATGTCCAACCTAAACCTCCCCCTCTGCAACTTGAGACCATTACTCCTTGTTCTGTCATCTTCTACCACTGAGAACAGTCTAGATCCATCCTCTTTGGAACCCCCTTTCAGGTAGTTGAAAGCAGCTATCAAATCCCCCCTCATTCTTCTCTTCTGCAGGCTAAACAATCCCAGTTCCCTCAGCCTCTCCTCAGAAGTCATGTGCTCCTGCCCACTAATCATTTTTGTTGCCCTCCGCTGGACTCTCTCCAATTTCTTCACATCCGTCTTGTAATGTGGGGCCCAAAACTGGACACAGTACTCCAGATGAGGCCTCACCAGTGCTGAGTAGAGGGGAATGATCACATCCCTCGATCTGCTGGAAATGCCCCTACTTATACAACCCAAAATGCCATTAGCTTTCTTGGGAACAAGGGCACACTGTTGACTCATATTCAGCTTTTCGTCCACCGTAACCCCTAGGTCCTTTTCTGCAGAACTGCTGCCCAGCCATTCGGTCCCTAGTCTGTAGCAGTGCATGGGATTCTTCCGTCCTAAGTGCAGGACTCTGCACTTGTCCTTGTTGAACCTCATCATATTTCTTTTGGCCCAATCCTCTAATTTGTCTAGGTTCCACACTGGCCACAGGAGTCGACTAGTTCTCCCTCCCCAGACTGCCGAGGGCAGCCATGGATAATTAGTGGGTTATGGGAATTAGAAGATGAAAATTCACTAAGAACAATGATATTTGTGTGTTTATTATTAAATCCCCAGACACCCACCAATCCCCGTCCTCCTTCCGATGAGCTATTAATATCTAAGGGACTCAGCTACTGATCCTGCAGTCAGTTCCTGCCCTTCCCCACTTTCTAAAGCAGCACTTTTAAGAACAGGGCAGGGAAACATGTAAATACTTTGAACCAAATTCCAGAAGCTGCTGAGCATGGAGAAGTTAAAATGAAACCAAGGTTCTGTCTCTCCAAGGACCTGGCCCCTAGTGCAAAATAACAGACACTCCCCAAAAATCTGAAATGGCCACTTCATAGCTGATAAAATGTTATTAATCTGTTCACTTCTGGGAATTACCACTAAGAGAAACAACCCAGTGACGGTGATATCCTGAGGAAAAGATCTCATGTGTCTTTAGATCATACCGATTTGTAAACTGGAACGATATACACTAAAATGCCTAATTCGTGGCCCTACGGCAATTGCCTGGTGTCACTACAGGGCAGAATTAAGGTTGGTGCCTTAGTTGTGAATTTCCATCCCCTAGCATATTGCAATTGCTGTTAAGTGGGTTTGACAAAATTCATTGTGTCTATTTCTTTCTTTTAATTTCAACAGATAGCGATATTTATTTTTAAGCCATTTTTTCAATGTTTACAATTTTAATGTTCAGAGCTGTGGGAAGTTATGGGGGTCGTCAGACAACAATTATTTAATAACAGTAACTATTGAGAGTCCGAAAGCCAAATCATATAACTGTTCAAAGAGAAATTGTCAATGTCACACCCAAAATATACAGTGTAAATATCCTTAAATCAAACTCCACTTTCTCCAAAAGCATTTCTGTATATTACCTATATAAATATTTTTTCATTTGTGTGTGTGTGTGTACAGTGAAATTAACATTTACTGCAATTTATTCATAAAAAACCAATCCTGTCAAGTGTAATTTTAAGTAATGAAGTACTTGAATTCTTTCACTTCCTAGACTGGAATGTTTCACTTCAGGAGAATCACACCCTCCCTGTGATGTATTTCACTCTCAGTACCGTAACCCCCTCGTGATGTAGCTCCTGTCTGGGAGCTCTGCTGAAGCCAGTGGCATTATGATCAGGTGACACTGACATGAGCAGAGACACATGGGGGAGGGTGGAGGATGAGGTAACATGGAGGCTACCAGAGTTGAACGTGGCCGTAAGAGCAAACGCTCTCTCAGCCTCTCCTCTCTCCCACCTCCCAGAGTCAGTAATTCTGAGAAATCGTTCCCTGAAATCTAAATAGCCCCAGTATGAGAGACAGTGATTAACGCAGGTACCTTAGGGGCTGCAGCGCCAACCCCCTGCCTGGATGAGGAGGGTGAAGAATTGCAGTAGAAATGGGTTAGGTTGGGAGAGGGCACAGCCAGTGATGAGCTGCCAAAATCATAAGAACCGGTTCCCTTCTCACCCCAGGAGGGGTCATGGCCCACCCCCCCACAGTACTCCTGCCCCATCCAACCCCCTGCGTTCCTTGACGCCCCCCCCCACCCCAGGGACCCCTGCCCCATCCACCCCCCTTCTCTTTGTCCCCTGACTGCCCCTGGATCCCTTGCCCCTGACTGCCTCCCACCGCCCCATCCAACCCCTGATCCTTTCTGTCTGCCCCACCAGGACCCTTGCCCCTATTCAATCCCCCTGTTCCCTGCCCTCTGACCCCCCAACCCCTATCCACCCCCTCCACCCACGAACTACCCTGCCCTCTCTCCAACACCCCGTCCCTGCCCCCTTACCACGCTGCCTGGACGTGGCTGGCGGCGCTACAATCTGGCTGCGGCTGGAGCCGGAAGCCCGGGGTCGCAGGGCCGGGGCAGGAGTCGCGCGGCCGGAGCCGGAGGATGTGGTGGGAGCCGGGTGACCGGAGCCAGGCGGCTAGCCAGCCAGAGCCAGGGAGGGCCGCGGCCAGAGCCACTCAGCCGGAGCTGGAGCCGGGCACAGCTGGGGCTGCCGCCGCGCCCGGACCCGCACTGCCGGAGCCCGGCCGCGTGGCAAAACAGCAGGAGCCAGGCAACTGGAGCCACGGGGCCAGGCAGCGTCCGGAGCCGGGCATCCGGGTAGGTGGGGTTGCCGCCGCCGCAGTGCCCAGACCCGCACTACCGGAGCCGGGTGGCTGGGCCAGGAGTCGCGCGGCCGGGGCTGGGGGGCAGGGGCCGGGGGGGGGGGTCGCGGCCGGGAACGCGGGGCCAGGGAGGGACGCGGATGGAGACCGGCCGGGGCGCACGGCCCTCCTCGTTCCCTCTACCCCTACCTCGGCATCATCTTCCTGGGCCTGAGCGGGAAGCCTGCTTGATTCTCAGCCCTCCCATGCTCACAGCTGATTCGCGGGAGCAGGGGGGAGGAGAAGCAGGGAGCAGCATTCATGGGAGGCGGTGGAGGCAGAGCTGAGGTGAGCTGAGGCCGCAGCAGGGAGCGCTTGTTAAATTTAGAAGCCCTTTTAGAACCGGTTGTCCCACGTGTGACAACCGGTTCTAAAAGGGCTTCTAAATTTAACAACTGGTTCCCGCGAACCGGTGCAAACCGGCTGCAGCTCAGCACTGGGCACAGCTGATGTGGGACTGGGAGCTGAGTTGACCAAGAGGCCAGAACTCATGGAGGGCTGGGAGAAGAAGTCAACAGGACGGGGTAGAGGCACTTCAGTGTATTTTCCCCATTAACCATTCTGCCATGTATTTAATTTAGAAACTTTTCATTCCCATCTAAACACCTTGGAGCTAAGCTGGGTTGATGCATTTCCACTTACAGTGGTACAGTTGTAATTAGGTGATTAATCAGATGCTCAGGCAGCACAAAGCAGTCAATAATGGGTGAAATTTCATTCATTAACTTGACTGTGTGCTGTGCATCGCTTTGAAAAAAAGATGCTGTGAGGGAGTGTCAAAATTTTAGGCATTAAGAAATGGTAAGTAGGTGTCAGTTCATTTCTCATGCGTTTCTCTCCTAATTTTAATGTCAGTTTTGAATCAGTATTAATACCATGTTGTTTTAACAGCAGTAGGGGCCATTTGTATAATTGTTTGCAAGATTTCATTGGATATTGTGACCCAGCCGTCTTCACCTTTTATTTTCAGATTCCTAAATACACCCCAGCGCACCTCTCCTGACAGACTGCAGGCCCTGGCTGGTGACATGTTCCTTAGAGAGCAAACACCTGACGAGCCCTTTCGCCCACAAACGCGCATTTGGCTCTTTGACGTTGCTTTATCCGCCCCACCAGAAAACGCTGTAGGGAACCCGGTCATTACAGCCGACCGCACTAGGTACCGTTCTACCAGCTCTGGGCCAACATTCAAATGGTTCTGTTTGTTTATCTTTCATTCAGCTTCACAATTCTTAGATCCCATTTAAAAACTGGAAGTGAAATAACCAAAGCAAGTTACGAAGGGAGCGGCACCTGGCACAGGCGGGGGTAAAACAATAACTGGAAAGAACTGACTATGCAAAAAGGAACATCGCAAACTATCAGAGCCCCAGACCCCTGCCCAACTGAACCCACCCCAGCCAGGCATATCAAGCTGGGTCCCTGAAAAATCGCCCAGCCCGTCTGGTAGTGAACGCTGCGTGTTCCAGGCAGAGCTACGGTGTGTGAGTCTGCTCTGCTGACATGCTGCTTTGGTACAGAACAAGCCACGGTCACAGGGAGCAGAGACATGGACTCCTACAAAACACAATCCCACATACACCTCCAATGCCGCATCCTCCTGCCTCCCCACTGTCTGCCATCCCCTCCCTCACCTCCACATGGCCATTCTCAGCCTACTGCTAACACTTCCTCCCAGCCTTCAGCACTATAAATAAATAAAACATGGTGTTACAAAAGGTACAAAACCTGATCTGGACGTCAATAAGGCTTTTGATACAGTTCCACATGGGAAACTATTCGTTAAATTGGAGAAGATGGGGATTAATATGAGAACCAAAAGGTCAATAAAGGATTAGTTAAAGGGGAGTCTACAAGGGGGTCATATTGAAGGGTGAGTTGTCAGGCTGGAGGGAGTTACTAGTGCAGTTCCTCAGATCAGTCTTGGGACCAATCTTATTCAACCCTTTTATTAGTGATCTTGGCACAAGAAGTGGGAGTGGGACACAGAGCCGGGAGGGATTCCCAATATGGAGGAGGACAGGAAAATCATACATGAAAATCTGCATGTCCTTGAAAGTTGGAGTAATAGAAATGGGATGAAAATTAATAGTGCACAAATTCTAGTTGTTAGTCCCCAAGTGCATAATTTTGCAATATGCTGGGGATTTATCAACTGGAACTGACAGAGGAGGAGAAAGACCTGGCTGTATTGGTTGATCACAGGATAATTATGAGCTGTCAACGTGATGCGGCCGTGAAATAGGTTAATGCAGTCCTAGGATACATTAGGTGAGGTATTTCCAGCAGACACATGAAAGGGCTAGTACTGTTATACAAGGCACTAATGAGACCTCATCTGAAATACACCTCTACCTTCTGCCCTTAAAGTTTGTGAGTCTATCAACTGTGCCTTGCATTGCACAGACACTGATGGAGATCAGGGCCCCATCGTGCAGCACATGGCAGAGAACCTGACTGAGATCAGCACCCCCATTCTGCTGGGCACTGCACAGACAGAGAGGGACAGTCCTTGCCCCAAAGAGATCACAATCCAAGTAGACAATGGGGAGGAGAAAAACAGAGAGGGGCTGTGACTTCCCCAAGGTCACCAAGCAGGTCAGGGACAGAGCCAGGAATTGCACTCTGATTGGCACTGGTGCACCATGTCCCTGTTTGAAGGCTTGCAGGAGATGGGGGGCAGTGACCTCCCTGAGGCCTGGGGCTGGCTGAACAGTGCAGCTGGTAAGGGAGGGGCAGCAGTGAGTGCTGGAGGTATGAGCCAGCGAGGTGGTTTGTCCATGGATGCACAGGCTGTCTTGGCAGGGCAGCTCAGCTGCGGTCCCTGCACACAGCTGGGGGTGGGTGTCCTGGGTCAGGAGAAGTCAGTGTCCAGCCCTGTGGGGCTGTGCTCCTGGCTCATACCTCCAGCACTCACTGCTGCCCCTCCCTTACCAGCTGCACTGTTCAGCCAGCCCCAGGCCTCAGGGAGGTCACTGCCCCCCGCCCCCACCTCAAACCTTCAAACAGGGACATGGTGCACCAGTGCCAATCAGAGTGCACTAGTGTAAATTCTGTCTGTACTAAGGGTTTGCACCAGTGCCTAAAACACCAGGGTGGCAGAGACCTTCAGAAACAGCAGTACGGTGGCACTAGAACCTATTTCTAGCTCGGTCATGGACAGCCTGGGTGACCTTGGACACGTCAATGTTTCTCCTCCCAACTTTAGTCTCTTTACCCAGCTGCCACTCACTGGGGTCTCCTCTCTCTCCAGAGCTGCTCACCACTACAGTCTGTGTGGGTGTCCCTGGAGCTAAGGCAGTTCAGCTCTGGAATAGTCTTACAAGGGGGGCTGGGGAGTCTCTTTCCCTGGAAGTTTTTAAGAACAAGTAGGACAAAGCTCTGTCAGAGACAATCTACATATACTTGGTCCTGCCTTGGCAGAGAGAGCTGGATATGACAACATCTTGAGGTCCTGTCCAGCTCTACATTTCTATGATGTTATGCAATATAGATACATAAAAAACAACAAGATGAAACCAAATAAAAACGTGGTGTCAGGCCATTCAAAAAAACAACAACAAAAAACTACACTGCACAGCATAAAATGACACAATACTAAGGAGAAGAAAGCAATGCAAAGCAAACTAACACACCTTAGGACAAAAGTACACAATGCAAAATAGGTCCACTCAAATCAACACAACACAGACACCGAACAAGGTGAGGCAAAACAATGCACCATAAAACTATGCAACACAACATGGTGCGATCACAGTTCCAAATGGCACCATGCAAAACAGCTCAGCGTAGAACAGGACACAGCACAAAAGAGAATTATTTCAATGTACGCCTGGAAGGGATCTTGAGAGGTCGTCTACTCCAGCCCCCTGTGCTGAGGCAGAACCAAGTGTTAGGATATAGATATTCAGGCCTGTCTGCAAAGGCCTGTACTTTAAGAATGTAGGTGTATTCTTATCACTTAGCTAGTTATAGAGGTATAAAAGAAGGAATCAAAGATCACTGTCTGTGGAATGGCCTTCTCTTACTGTGACAGGCTAAGGCCTTCAGCCAGTACAGTGGTGCGACGTGATCTGGGTCGGGGTCAGTGCAATGCCAGACCCAACGGGGACACAGATCTCAGTTGAGGTCTCTGAAGTGCCCAGCACAATAGAGGCAGTGGTTTGGGTTGCAGTGGTGCGTTGCCTGGCACAAGGGGGGCCGTGATCTCGGTCCAGGTCTCAGTTTTACCTGGCACAACAGTGGGGTCTGATCTCACCTGGGGTCTCTTCAGCGCCTGGCAGAACAGGGCCCAGATCTCAGTTGGGGTCTCTGCAGCAGCTGTCAGAACAGGGCCACGCTCAGTACGATAGGAGCCCTGAACTCAGTCACACACCTGGAGAGAAAAGCGGGAAGATTTTTGAGCATTAGATCTCAGTATTTCAGAACTGAGGAGAAAATGGGGCACAAACTAAATATTTGCCAATATAAGAGAGAAGCACCAACATCTGGGAGATTTTGTGTCACCATTTAACTGTTGAAGAGAAAAGATGGGAAATTTGAGGGGATTATACAAGGATATTGAATCAACAACAGAATGGGAGGGATTCTTCTTGCCCCACACTCACGTGGCCGGCAGGGAGCCCTGGGTGATGTCTTTTCACAGGGGAAAGGAGTGGGGCTGGAGTCAGAAAGTCACTATCAGTGGGGAGGGCCTGGCAGTGGGGTCTGGGAATGTGACTAGCAAGTGGTGGGGGGTGCAGTGTATATTGGAAAAGGGGTAAAAGAAATACAAACAAAACATGGTACTTATTTAAAATCCTGTTAGGGCTCCAAAAGGAGTCATAGTAGATTGTGCTTCTTTTTCAGATCTTTTGAGCAGTGTTTTGGAGCAGAAGATGAAAGTGAAGGGTAATAAGAACCCTGGTGGAAGTGAAATGTGTCCCTTTGGAAACAGTCTGAGCTGCTGATAGCTTTGAATCCAGAGACAAGCCAAGAAAGACTTTGTGGGGATGCAATACCCAGCTGATGGGGGAAGGAGGAAACTGCCATTTGCAGCACAAAGAACCTGAGAATAATGAATGCATCTGGTCAGCAAACAAGCTACTAGAAGACTCAGATTATGGCCCCCCAGAAAAGGGAGGTGAAAAACCAAGCCTGAACATAAGGGGGACAGGTTAACGCTAAGGAAAGAGAGAGAAAGAGAGAGAGAGAGAGTGTGTGTGTACAGAGCAGAAATTTGAAGCTGTGGGAAACTGAGGCATGCCACCTCATAAATTAGATAAATGATCAGTGAGTGGGGTAATTCACTAGCCTGACTATAGAACAAAATAAGGACAGCTTGAAGGTAATTCTTCTGTTCTTCCTGCAATTAGCAAGGACATTTGTAAAAGGAATTGGTATTATTATTAAGAAATAATCTGACCCCACCGAGGGGTGGGGGGGAATTGTTTCTTTTGTTTTTCAGACACTCTACAACCATGCTGGCGCCAGCGGAAGAATAACCCAGAATACAATGGATCTATGTTTTGTGATGTTTGTCTGTGGTGTTGGTCTTGCTGCTAGCATGAGGTGGGTGGGGGATGGCTTCAAAAGGCTGACCTGGGGGGAGAGGAAGATGTGTGTGGGAATGCAAAATGCTCAACTGGGAGGCCAGCACCTGGGTAATGGCTACTATGGTGCCTGGAAATAGAACGGCAACTAAGGTGGGCCCCACAAGCCCTATGGGAATAATGAGAAGGGGAGGAGCTCACTGGGAATCAATGGAGGGGTGATGAAAAATGGTGCACATCAAAGGAAATGTTTGGCCGTGCCCCTCTCCTATGACTATGCAGGAGCAGGATCCATGGCCTATGGCAAGGGGTGGGCAATTGGGTGTACTGTGTAGGAGGGGTTTTGCTGGAAATATACATATTTCTGGGGGCACAATTACACCAGCCCCAACCAAACTACACACATACACATGCTGCTATCTGGACTTTGGTGCACAAATGGATCTGTAAATCTTATTGCTGTGAATAATTGTCTATTTAGCCTTTGAGCTTTTTGTGGCAAGGTCTCTCTGTCCCTGTGGGCATGTCCACACTGCAGTCAGACACCGGCGGCTGGCCCGTGCCTGCTGACTTGGGCTCACAAGGCTCAGGCTGTGGGGCTGTTTAATTGTGGTGTCCATGTTCCAGCTGGGGCTGCAGCCCAAGGTCTGGCACCCTCCCACATCGCAGGGTACTACAGCCTGGCCCCAGCCCAAGCCCAGACACCTACACTGCAATTAAACAGCCCCTTCGCCTGAGCCCTGTGAGCCTGAGTCACCTGGCATGGGCCAGCTGGGGGGTTTTTATGGCAGGGTAGAGATACCCTTGGTGTCTGTTCAGCACCTGTCACAATGGGGACCCTGATCTTGGTCAGTGTCTGTGCAGATCCCTGCGCAACAGAGGCCTGACCTCAGTCGGGGACTCTGCAACTCCCAGCATTACAGGATCCCGGATTTTGTTTAGGGCCCCTGCAGCATCTGGCAAAATGTGGGGGCAGGATCTCTGTCAGGATCTCTGTACAGTGCCCAGTACAGTGGTGGGGCGTGATCTGGGTCGGGGTCAATGCAGGGCCAGGCCCAAGGGGGACACAGATCTCAGTTGAGGTCTCTGAAGTGCCCAGCACAATGGAGGCAGCGGTTTGGGTCACAGTCATGCGCTGCCTGGCACAAGGGGGGCCGTGATCTCGGTCCAGGTCTCTGTTTTACCTGGCACAATAGTGGGGTCTGATCTCACCTCAGGTCTCTTCAGTGCCTGGCAGAACAGGGCCCAGATCTCAGTTGGGGTCTCTGCAGCAGCTGGCAGAACAGGGCCACGCTCAGTACGATAAGAGCCCTGATCTCAGTCACACACCTGGAGAGAAAAGCGGGGAGATTTTTGAGAATTCGATATCAGTATTTCAGAACTGAGGAGAAAATGGGGCACAAACTAAATATTTGCTAATGTGAGACAGAAGCACCAACATCTGGGAGATTTTACATCAGCATTTAACAGTTCAAGAGAAGGGTGGGGAAATTGGAGGGGATTATACAGGGATATTCAATCAACAACAGAATGAGATGGATTCTTCTTGCCTCACACTCACAGGGCCAGCAGGTGCTGGAGAGTAGCTGGGAGGGGAAACCTGGGGCTGGGCCGTCTCCATGGGGGACACTTGCTCCTCCCTCCCCTTCCTGGCCCTTCCCAGGCCCCGTTGCCAGCAGAGAGTGGCCCCCCCAGCCCAGCCCAGAGGTGTCCCTGTCTCAGGGCCCCCCCAGCCTCTGCCCAGTCACCCTCTGCCCAGCTCAGGAATCACTGGGGGGAACCATTTCCCACCCGCACAAGGACAAATCCCGGCAGGTGGAAATGGGGGAAACCCCCGAAACCTGAGACCTGAACTGGCCACTGGCGAAGGGGAGAGAAAATGGGGCACAATCGGGGGGGGGGGGCAGGGAACTTCTCAGGGGTTGGGGAGGGGGGGGGTCACCCTGGGCGCTGCTCGCGGCTCTCTAGGGAGAAAGGGGGCAGGACGGGGGAGGAGGGGGGTCCCCACGGGAGGGGGCAGCGGTAAATCCAAGGGGATCTCAGCCCCCCCCTTTCTCTCCCCGCTCCTCGGGGGTCACCTGCTCCCCCCCCCAGCCATGTCCGGTCTCCCCCCCCCCAGCCCCGCCCGGCCCCACGCAGGGACCCCAGTGGGGCGGGGCCCCTCCCCCCGATCCCCCCCGCGGGGCCCCAGGGCAGAGCCTGGCCGGGCCCGGGGGGCGCTGGGCTCCTGCGGGGGCAGCAGCTCCGAGCCCCCCGTGGGCGCTGCCCCCCCCCAGGGAGCAGATCCCGGCGCTGCGAGATGCCGGGTCCCCCCCCCCGGGCACTGGGGCAGAGTCACCGCCCGGCCCCGCCCCGCCCCCGGGGCTCGCTCCGGGACCTGGAGGCTGCAGCTCCGCAGCGGGGCGGGCGGAGCCCGGGGCAGCCCCAGGGCGGCTCCAGCGGGGCAGGGCGCGGGCCGGGCACGGGGGGGTTAATGAAGGGCTCTCCCGCCGCGATCTGCGCATGCCCAGAGCCCCAACGGCACCAACCCTCCAACGGTCCAGGGAGAGGCTCCAACGCCCCGCGCGAGCCAGGCAGAGCCGCAGCGCCCAACGCTCCTTCGCAGCCCAGCTCCGCCTCCCCCGCCCAACGTCACTTCCTCTCGGGGAGAGTCGGGAACTACATCTCCCAGCCTGCCCCGGGGTCACTTCCGCCCTCTCCACAGCTCAGGTAAAGGAGGCCCCATCTCATCCCCGCCCCTCGCAGAGACCCCGCCCCGCCCCCGTCACCGCCCCAGGAGCAGCGGCCCCGCCCTCGTCACCGCCCCAGGAGCAGCGGCCCCGCCCTGAGCCCCCAGCCCCGCCCCCTCCCACGTGCCGGTCCCTGCCCGCGGCCGGGGGCGTCCCCCTCGCGCCAGAGCCCGAGACCCCGGGAGCAGCTCGCGGGGCCCGAGACGCAGCGGCCTGTGGGGGGGAGGCGGGGCCGGGCTCTGCCCGCAGCAAGGCCGGGAAGGGACCGGAGGGGAAAGTGCCCCCTGGAGACTGTCCGGCCCCAGGTTCCACCGGCCTGGTCCTGCTGCTGTGCCAGCGCCCCCCCCCCCGCTGCTGCCCCCCCCACCGCTGCCCAGCACCCCCCCCAGCTGCCAGTCACCCCCACGCCCTGCTGCTGCCCCCCCTGCCCAGCGCCCCCCCCCAGCTGCCAGTCACCCTCCGCCCTGCTGCTGCCCCCCCTGCCCAGCGCCCCCCGCTGCCAGTCACCCCCCCCGCTCTGCTGCTGCTGCTGCTGCCCCCATTGCCCAGCGCCCCCCCAGCTGCCAGTCACCCCCCCCGCTCTGCTGCTGCTGCTGCTGCCCCCATTGCCCAGCGTCCCCCCAGCTGCCAGTCACCCGCCCCCCCTGCTGCTGCTGCCCCCCCCAGCGCCCCCCCAGCTGCTGCTGCCCCCCCAGCGCCCCCCAGCTGCTGCTGCCCCCCTGCCCAGCGCCCCCCCAGCTGCCAGTCACCCCCCCGCTCCTGCCCCCACTGCCCAGCGCCCCCCCAGCTGCCAGTCACCCCCCCCGCCCTGGTCCTGCTGCCCCCCACCCCAGCGCCCCCCCAGCTACCAGTCACCCCCCCGCCCTGCTGCTGCCCCCCTGCCCAGCGTCCCCCCAGCTGCCAGTCACCCGCCCCCCCTGCTGCTGCTGCTGCCCCCCCCAGCACCCCCCCAGCTGCTGCTGCCCCCCTGCCCAGCGCCCCCCCAGCTGCCAGTCACCCGCCCCCCTGCTGCTGCTGCTGCCCCCACTGCCCAGCGCCCCCCCAGCTGCCAGTCACCCGCCCCCCTGCTGCTGCTGCTGCCCCCCCCCAGCGCCCCCCCCAGCTGCCAGTCACCTGCCCCCCTGCTCCTGCTGCCCCGCCCCCCCAGCTGCCAGTCACCCGCCCCCCGGCTGCTGCTGGTGCCCCCCCGCCCAGCGCCCCCCGAGCTGCCAGTCACCCGCCCGCGCTGCTGCTGGTGCCCCCCCTGCCCAGGGCCCCCCCAGCTGCCAGTCACCCGCCCCCCCTGCTGCTGCCCTGCCAGCGCCCCCGCAGCTGCCAGTCACCCCCTCCCTGCTGCTCCCCCTGCCCAGCGTCCCCCCCAGCTGCCAGTCACCCACCCCCCTGCTGCTGCTCCGCGACCGGCCGTGCGTCCCCCCCAGCTGCCAGTCACCCCCCTCCCTGCTGCTGCTGCCCCCCCGCCCAGCGCCCCGCAGCTGCCAGTCACCCGCCCACCCTGCTGCTGGTGCCCCCACTGCCCAGCACCCCCCCAGCTGCCAGTCACCCACCCGCCCTGCTGCTGCTGCTGCCCCCCCGCCCAGCGCCCCCCCAGCTGCCAGTCACTCCCCGCCCTGCTGCTGCCTCCTCCCCACTGCCCAGCGCCCCCCCAGCTGCCAGTCACCCCCCCGCCCTGGTCCTGCTGCCCCCCAACCCAGCGCCCCCCCAGCTACCAGTCACCCCCCCGCCCTGCTGCTGCTGCTGCCCCCGTGCCCAGCGTCCCCGCTGCTTCCAGTCACCCGCCCCCCTGCTGCTGCTGCCCCCCCCAGCGCCCCCCCAGCTGCTGCTGCTGCCCCCCCAGCGCCCCCCCAGCTGCTGCTGCCCCCCTGCCCAGCGCCCCCCCAGCTGCCAGTCACCCGCCCCCTGCTGCTGCTGCTGCCCCCCCTGCCCAGCGCCCCCCCAGCTGCCAGTCACCCGCCCCCCGCCTCGTGCTGCCCCCCCGCCCCCGCGCCCCCCCAGCTGCCAGTCACCCGCCCCCTGCTGCTGCTGCTGCCCCCCCGCCCAGCGCCCCCCCAGCTGCCAGGCTCGCGCCCCCTGCTGCTGCTGCTGTCCCCCTGCCCAGCGCCCCCCCAGCTGCTGCTGCCCCCCTGCCCAGCGCCCCCCCAGCTGCCAGTCACCCGCCCCCCTGCTGCTGCTGGTGCCCCCCCTGCCCAGTGCCCCCCCAGCTGCCAGTCACCCGCCCCCCCCTGCTGCTGCTGCTGCCCCCCTGCCCAGCGCCCCCCCAGCTGCTGCTGCCCCCTGCCCAGTGTGCCCCCCAGCTGCCAGTCACCCGCCCACCCTGCTGCTGGTGCCCCCACTGCCCAGCACCCCCCCAGCTGCCAGTCACCCCCCGCCCTGCTGCTGCCTCCTCCCTACTGCCAGGGAGTTTTCCTGCTCCATACTCCCCTCACGTACCCTCTTAAAGCACCTCCCCAAAGGGCTCCCTGCTGCCCATGTGAAGGGTGGGGGGGTGGGGGGGAATTATTACTGTCTGTTTATGGAACTTCCATATACAATCCCGTCACACTGTCCAACTACTGTCACTTACTTGGTATAAAATCTCTTCAGAACCGGGTGCTTTTCTCTCATTATCAAATATTTCTTTTTAGACCTATTTCTTCCCCAGTTCTCCAGGATAGATTTAAAATATCCCGTGTGCGGTGCTGTAGTAGCCATGGTGAGCCCAGGATATTTGAGGCTGCCCCCGTGATTTATATACAAACGTTCCGTGTTATTCTCCATCCCATTCCTTATGGATCTGAACACGTTCGCTTTTCTGCTGGCCGCTGTGCAGTGAGTGGAGCTTTGCATTGATCTGTCTACAGCAGTGCTTCCCAACCTTTTTGTGGCCAGTAGCACATTCATGTTTTCAGAAGAGTGTGGCGGGCGCCAACCATTTTTCAAGGCTTATTTTCTGTTTTTACATTAAATATACAAAAAAGTCATTTAATATTACATAATATATGAATCCATAAGATAAAAACGTTAATTTTACATGTAAAAGGTATTAACTAAATTATTCGGCAATTACTCTTTCACCTTCCCATGTCAATTTGCTCTTTTTTATCTACAAAATATTTTACAAAATAAATATCATAAGCAGTTTTCATCTTCTTTATTTTTAAAAAAGTAAAACATTGCTGAACTTCCGGTCCAAATATATTTATTATCCTTCCTTTAACATAGACTGAAGCCTGCAGCCCCAGAGTTCTCTGTTCCCAGCCGGGGCTGGGCTGCAGCTTCTCTCCAGCTTCGAAGCCGCAGCCCCGCGCCTGCCAAGGACAGAGAACGCCGGCGCCTGCAGCCCTGGAGAAAAGCTGCAGCCCCGCGCCTGCCAGGGACAGAGAGCACCGGCGCCTGCAGCCTGCAGCCCCGGAGAAGCTGGAGAAAAGCTGCAGCCCCGCGCCTGCCAGGGACAGAGAGCACCGGCGCCCGCAGGCTGCAGCCCCGGAGAAGCTGGAGAGAAGCTGCAGCCCCGCGCCTGCCAGGGACAGAGAGCACCGGCGCCCGCAGGCTGCAGCCCCGGAGAAGCTGGAGAGAAGCTGCAGCCCCACGCCTGCCAGGGACAGAGCACCAGCGCCCGCAGCCTGCAGCCCCGGAGAAGCTGGAGAAAAGCTGCAGCCCCGCGCCTGCCAGGGACAGAGAGCACCGACGCCTGCAGCCCCAGAGAAGCTGGAGAAAAGCTGCAGCCCCGCACCTGCCAGGGACAGAGAGCACCAGCGCCCGCAGCCTGCAGCCCTGGAGAAGCTGGAGAAAAGTTGCAGCCCCGCGCCTGCCAGGGACAGAGAGCACCGGTGCCTGCAGCCTGAGTTCTCTGTACCCGTCAGGCGCAGGGCCACAGCTTCTCTCCCCTGCTGGGCAGTAGGTGGGTGCACATAAATGCCCCAGCGGGCGCCATGGTGCTCGTGGGCACCGCATTGGGAGCCACTGGTCTACAGCCACGTGCAGATCCCTTTCTTTAGTTGTGTAGCCGATATGTTCTGCTGACGCTGCTAGGCATAATGCATGTTCAGTAGGGGGTTCTCCCCTACTAATGCTGCAGTGTCCTTCTCCTCTAGGTTAGTATATTAATGATCTCATTTTGGTGTCACGTGTGTCAGTTCGTTGCCATGGCACTCGTGTGCTCAGACATCTGAGGATGCTCTGCAGAAAAGCTCCTTGAGTGGGGTGATCCTCAGGGAGTAGCTCAAACCTCCAAAGTGCCTGGCCGGGGCAGGACATTGGCACAGCGAGGGAGGGGTGTGGCAGTGATATCACAAAGGCCTTTTGCAGGACCTCAGACTATTGGTCCAAGGTGGTGGGGAGGTGGTGACCTCACAGAGAGATGCTGACATCAGCCAGGCAGGACAGGGGCGAGGGGCCAGGGAAACCTCAGAGACCCCTGTGGCTTTGCTTCAGCAAGTCTCCTTCTCCAGGTCTCTCTCTGAGGACTGAGAGAGTATTCGGGTTCATGGACATGAGTGCCAGGAAGAACCTCTTTCGAGTTTTCTCCTTCCCTTTTAGTGATTTTAGTAGAAAACAGCCGTCCCTGTTTAGAAGGTAAGAGCCTCCTGGAGGTTTGAAACCTGTTCAGTCTGATCCATCTGGTGGGAGTTGAATTCT